>NC_065537.1:15623121-15835621 GCF_932294415.1 Quercus robur
AACAAAAGGAATATAATTGAGATATAATTCTTTATTTACCAATTACCATATCTAAGGTTTCCTAAGAAAATTTAAACATATTGCTTAGTTGAATGCAACTGCCATTAGAATAGCCTCCAAGCCAATTTCCGTGGGCATCTCTAAGAATGCCTCCACTTATACCTTGGTTACCAAAGGATGAGCCATCTTAATTTAGTTTCACCCTTCCATAGATAGAAGTTTCTTTGCTTAATGAATTAAATTCCCCCTTAAAACTCCATCTCCGGACCTTCCCATTTAGAATGATTTGAACTATTACTAAACTTTTTTTTTTGATGAACCAGAAGTTTTTATTAACACAGAAAAAAAACAGCAACTATACATAAGGAGTATGAGCCTCGGCTTCAATCACTGACACAAACAAAGAGGTCCCAATCCCACATCAAAAGAACCAAAAGAGTTGTTCAACAAAGACCACTTAGCTAAGACGTGCAGCAAAATTTGCTTCTCTACCCACATAGCGTATACAACATTTTGAGATTTGAGACTTTTGGGCTAACACATCAAGACAGATGGACCTGATTCTCCAATGGACATCCATGTTAGAAAGTAACAACGCATCAATATAGGCCTTTGAGTCACTCAGTGCAGATGGAATCAACGTCTAGGTTTAAAGTTTAATGCCAAATTGATGGCCCAATTTATAGCTTCAGCCTCTGCTTGGAAAGGGATAGTGGTATTCACTCTTTTCGAACAAGCAAACACCACTTCCCCTCTCTAATCTATGGCTACAGCTGCAATAGATGAACTCTTAAGATTGCAAGCCACATCTGCATTGATCTTGATAGAGTTCCTATCCAGTTTAGCCCAAACTGAATGAGCCCGATTTCTTGATGGCTACATTTGATAGTCCAAGAGTTTTCTAAATTCTTCAACAGAACTGGAAACTTTTAGCATAATGTTAGGACATATGTGTTTCATATGTTAAGAACATATGTCATAATTTTATGTAATTGGCTTATCCTTTGACAAAACGCACTTTACTTATATTTGGGTAGATTTAAGATATCTTTAAATACTTCAAGAAACCTTATTTCAAAATCAAGTATTGAAGCCTTCAAGTCTGTTCAAGAAAACAAGTTCAGAGTGCAAAATCATTAAAGCTCGATAGTTGGCTCGACAATTGCATCTATCGAGCTTAAGGAAGCTGTTCTACATTCGGTGTGCTCGACACCTGCTCGACAGCTGCTCGACACCTTCTATATGTCGAGGTTTAAGATTTTCAGAATTCCAATATGATTTTCTTGGGATCTGTGAATTTGTGTTTGGGCTTTCTTTTCTCCTAACCCTAGACATATAAAAAGATCAGTTTAAGGGTCGTTAAAGAGTTCACAAGTTGCACAAGTTTTGAGCAAACTCTGTTCAAGCAAATTGTGACCGAAGACGAAGTTCTTGCCCTAGTTCATCTCTTTCTCTTGAAGAAGTTGCTGTGTATGTGCACCGTAGGGTTTTGTGAGCAAGCATCTTCTTGATCTTCATTGTATGGATGAACTGAAGAACTTTGCAACCAACAACCTTCTTAGTTGGTGATTGAAGTCGCGTACTGAGATCTGCGCAATTGATTAGTCACGTACTTGAGAATCGTGCATCGAAAGGGGAACTGTCACTACAGAACAAGTCCAATTGGGTATTAGGGTAAGGGTTCAACTGTAAGTTGGTAAGGTACTTGGATTCCTTTACTTGTAACCGCTTGTTGTGATAATAGTGGAGTTTCGGAAGTGGTGACCTGAAAATCACCCGATGGGGTTTTTGCCGTTAGGTTTTCCCTATTCGCAAACAAATCACCATGTTATTTATTTTCCGCTGCATATTTAGATTATTGGTGATTTGTTTGTGCTACCACGCGTTTGCATGATAAATTGATTAATTAATAACTTGGCTAATTAATTAATTAATTTCTATCACAAGGGGTCATTTAGTTTGTGGCCTATCACATAATATCATCCAACTTTGAAGTAACTCCCTCAAATTGCACTCAGTTTCTTAGTTTCCAAACCATCTCACAAACCACTGCACCATAAAGCAAAAAATCTGCCATATTGTTTGGGTTCAACCTAAATATATCTAGAAGGAAGATTAAAGTTTGGATGAATTAGGAAGAAGAAGAGTGTTGAGGGCCATTTGTGAGAATCCAGGTGAAAAGAAAGAAAGCCCAATAACAAGGGCAACAAGGAATTGACAAAGTAGACAACAAAACCATTAGGCCCAAGCAACAGGAATAATAGATCACAGGTCCAAGAAATAAACAAATGGGTCTTGAAGAGGTAAGTGGGCTCAAAGAAGTCCGGAAAGAGAGAAATAGCATCCCATGGGTAGTATATGAGGTAGAAAAGCGAGAAAGGGCCGCTGCAGGCCCAAAGTAATGCAAACTAAGAAAGTAAAGGGTTTATGGCAGGCCCATAAACCCCAAGGATGAGAATAAGGTTATTGGGCTAAGGAAGTCCAATGAAGTTAGTAAAAAAGCCCATGGGAATGTAGAATTAGCAAAAGGGCTGAGGAAGCCCAAAGAAAGCAAACGGGCCAAGGATGCCCAAGGGAAAGCCAAAAGGGACATAGGAGCTCATAAATAAAAGCAAACCAGTGGCCATGCCAAACCACTAAGAGAAGGAATAAACGGCTGGCCTAAAAGAGACCCAACAGGATTAAGTTATTACAGCAAGAATAACAGAACGACATTGCAAGAAATAAAGGAAACCAAGGAATGGGCCAAAGAAATGTAAGACCCATCATCAAATAAAGCCCAGCTCCTGAGAGGAGCGGGAAAAAGAAAAGCAGCCCACATAAGAGGTCAAAAAAACACGGACGGCAAGCCTCCAGACCACGGTAGACGAATGGGCAGCAGGCAAGTTTTGGACACATATGGAATGAAAGCACACGTAAGACCCAGACACCATCAGCCTGTACCCAGCCAATACAGAGCATGGTGAAGTCGGGGGGTCAGAGAATCAGAGGGCATGGTTTGGTGGTAGGGAGAGGGGAAAAATCTATTTTGATGGTTTCGGCTCAGGCTCTTTCGGGGAGGTGTCCTGTTGGGATGGCTTACTACCTAAAAGAGGCAAGCTGAGTTGGAACCATTAAGTGCATGCCATGAGGGATAGGGAGAGAGAAATAACCCAGACCGTAGCAGGAAAGGGTGCCACGGCAGACTAGCAAACAAAATACTCTTCCTTGTCTGGCGATGGAAGGGCGACACATAGATGGAACGGTGATGGTCGGCTAGTACACCCAGACTAGACAAAGGGGGTTAAGGGTTAAAATAGTAAAATCGGGTCACGGCAGGCACTATAAAATGAGGGTCTTGCCGTGAATAGGAAAAGGAGGAACAACGGGAACTTTGACTAAGAAATAGAAAAGAAAACGAAGTGAGAAGAAAGAAAGAAATGGTGAGAATTAGAAAGTTGGGCATGTAAGAAAACTCGAGAGTATCTACACAGAAAACCACTTAGACCCGTTTCCCTCAAGGCGGTTAACCTCTACGGCAGGACTCTTTCCTAAGAGATTGACTGCTTTGAGGAGGAACGTTCTTCCCTTTATGGTTCTGCTCCTACGGATTGGATTTCTGGTTGATTTCCTCTAATATTCCGACTAACCCATGCTTATTAACATTTGATGTCCTCTGTTATGCCTTTTTCTCTTCCGTAAAAAAGAAAACAATTAGTATTGTTGTTGTAATTGATTTTAAGGGCTATTTGGTCAATTCTTCATTAAAGTGGCTAGATATTTTTTGTTTATTTTATTATTATTATGTTTGCCTACCACGATTTTTCTGAAACAATTTCGCCTGCCGTGAACACGTCCATGGCAGACTTGGCCTAGTTTGCGCACAAGCCGGACCAACTTAAACTGAAGCTGGGCTGGTCCCGACTCTCTTATCCAAAAAACTTGGGCTTAGTGCAGCAGGAGGCAGCCTAACACCACTAGCACAACCCACCCCCTTACAAAGAGAAACCCAAATCATCAAACCTGAACCCCCACTACTTGCTAAACCAAATGGCTCTTATTAGAGGGCACAAAACAAATAGATGAAGGCTAGTCTCTTCTTCCATTCCACATAATGGGCAGGTAGTTTCCTTGATGCTTATAAATTTGGCCAGCAAGGGTTTAGTTGTGAGGCATGTATAGGGTGGGTAACTAACTTGTGCTCACATTGATGCAGAAATATATACAACACAATTGTCCTCCCCAGCAAATTGGGACTTATGAGTTATGAGCCACGATGAGTATTCGTCTAAATATTGGAGTTAACACTAATCAAATGGCATAGGTCATGTAACATTTATTATATTACTTGTTGGGAAATTTAGACCCCGGTTGATAGAATTAACAAGTTTTAAATCCAAGTTGTTAATTAGATTTATTATGAATAAAACTTGTTAAAACAAACAAATATCAATATCATGTCAAAATCATGTAGCGGAAGAATAAATAAGACAAGATATGATGACCTAAAAAAACCAATGAAATAAACTAGTTTTATAATAAAAAACGTAGGAGGAAACCTTCCCAAAAAGCAATCCACTATAGTAAAGAGAAGTTTCAGATCTAATACAAAACCTTTGTCCCTAGACTCTACAATCCCCGTAGATGAACTCACAACAGAAACCTTTTACTGCTTCTGAACCTCTGAACTCTTTAATATATGAACGCCACCCTTTTTGTTGCATGGATCCCAGTACGTGACTAACTCCTTTGCACGAATCCCAGTACATGACTTACTCACCAACTTGAGGAAGAAAAAAGTTGGCTGCAAAGTTCTTTACTTCATTAACAATGAAGATCAAGAAGCACTTGGTTACAAAACCCTAAGGTGCAAAATACGCAGTAGCTTCTTTCAGAGAGAATAAGGCATCAGTCACCTTTTGCATATGTTCTCCCTTGTATTCTCTTATGTGACGGCCTCTAAAATAAACCTTATTTAGGTCTAGGGTTATGAGAAAAGAAACCCTACACATACATGTTAGCATGGGCCGAAAATCAGATCTAAAAATCTGAATTCCCGTAACCTTGATCGATCGAGAGGTGTCGAGGAGGTGTTGAGATTTAAATTTCGATAAATACAGCTATCGAGGAGGTGTTGAGCAAGTGTCGAGCAGGTGTCGAAGGGATAGAAATTTGCTCGATCGATCAACTTGGCTATTAAGAGGTGTCAAGATTGCGATAAAAAGCAACTGAAGAGCTCAACAGATAAGCCAGGTGTTGAGAGGTGTCGAGCAGCTATTGAGCTTTAAAATTCAGCACTTTCTCACTTGATTCTTGGACAGACTTGTATGACTTTAACACTTGAACTTGAAACAAGGTTTCTTGAAGTATTAAACACATCCTAGATCTACCCAAATACAAGTAAAGTGCGTTTTGTCAAAGGATTAGCCAATTACATAAAATAGTAACATATGTTCCTAACAAGTGAACCAGATATGTCCTTACATTACTGAATTAAGTTTAAGAAATGATACAAAGCTTTTAAAGGATCTAATTATTTATCCAAATGCAACATTAGGTAATTATAGGAAGAGATTTTTTGAGGTGGCTCAAAGATGGGGTTAAGAGTTTTGAATCTAGGACCCATGAATTTCATGAGCCCTTGAGAATTGTTAGACCAACCCCTTTGAATTAATTCAAAATACCTTAATAATTCAAATTAGAGGATTGAATTGTACTTTGAATGTTGAAGTAAACATTTTTTAGCAAATTGATTTTCTACTTCCATTGATTCTATATGTATCCTCAATAACAATATAAATAAATAAAACAAAAACAAAAGCAATTTCGCCTACTTCTCTATAGTACTATCAACGAATAAGCAAATTATCAAAGTTCATCCAAAAGCACCAATAGTTAAGCTTGAAGTTGCATTGCAAATTGACTTTATGGACCAATGCCCTTATTTTACGGACAACAAGGCAAATTGTTTAATGAATCAATAAGACCATGTTAGAATACAAGCCCAACAGGCTTAAGCCGTGCTTTTTTTTTTTTTTTTTTTTTTTTTTTTTTTTTTTTTTTTTTTTTTTTTTTTTTCGATTTTTTCGACTGAAAAAGGTAGTGGTTTAATTGTACTATACTTTTTTAATTGTATGTCATTAATATGTCTAATGCAGTCACTATTATAGTTTTGCACACATCTCAATACATGAACCTCTAGTTTTCACATGGTATTACTATGAAAGCCTAAGCTGTAGAGAAAATATCCTCCCTCCAAAATATTGCCCTAGCTAGCAGTAATATCATGACTCTAATTTTGTTGCTAATAAGAACACAAGTGGATTGTGCGCCAATTCAAATCTAGGGCTATCCATAGATCAGGTTAGATTGGGCCTGGGCTTAATTGGCATCTGACCCGACCTGATTGGGTGGAGTAGATCTCAACCCACCACTGACTGGAGTGGTTGATCAGATCGAGCGGATCCAACCTTCAATGGAAGACAATCAGTTCAGTTAGAGTTGTAGATTTGAAAAAATGGCCAAAATCCAACTGGATAACAGCAAAATTTCAGTGATATTTTCACCGGATTTGGCGAGATCTCACCAGATTAGGTGAGATCTCACCAAATTTGGTAGAGATTTCGTCAAATCTAGCTGAGACTTGTTGGAATTGGTTGATAACTCATCTGATTTGGAAAATCTCATCGAGAAATGCTGTATATCAAGGTTAGTTTGGGTCTCTTTGGGTTTTGGGGAGAAGATTCAAGACCAAATTGTCGGTTTCAGGTTTTGGAGAAGTAGACTTGCCACCAACCGCCAGAGTAATCAAGTCAAGCGACAGTCAGCCCAAGTCCGCTCAAATTTACCGGGTGAGTTGGGCCACCTGTTTGGTTGGATAGCCTTATTCAAATCAACAACCAATAGAAGCCATAGATTAGAGAACTAGTCTACAAGTTCAACACCTTCTAAACCAACCTAAAACAATGCCGCACTCACCACCACGTACCCACAAAAGTTTCTAACCATTATATTAGGTGCCAAAAAATACGCCATAATCATGACTTTAGCTACCTCTCACATCCATAGGCTACCACATCAACCTAGGAGTTAGGACACATCACATCTACCATGTCAGCATAAGATCCCAAAATTTTCCATGTCAGTGCTTCAACATCACTTTCACATGGTACTAAGTATGCCAAAAGCCTCATAGGTTAGAGTAGAGAAGTTGAATCGCCAATTAGTCGCATAGTCCAAGAATCAACTATTGACCCCTTATGATTCTAGGGTAGGAAGGTGTATGGCACCTACCCTAACGCAATTTGGAGATCAACCTTCTCTATTATCACTTAGCCTTGTTTAACCAAAAGTTTAATAAAGCAATTAAATAATTTCATACAACAGTAAATATAATAAAATGAAATACACTAAATATGGTCAACAATACAAAAGTAAACTATTGAAAAGAAAAAGAAGAACATGATACACCATTCACATTGCAACATACATTGTTCTGAGCAAAGTCTGGACAAGTTTGAAAATAATAACATCTAATTAACGATGAACCTCATACGCTTGGTCAATCATACTGTGAGCTGTTCATCATTGATGGGATGACGTAACAAATTCATAACTCATAAATTTGATTTAATACTTAAAATATCAAAGGAAATCAACAAAATGGTATAAAAAAATTCAAAATCAATTTAAAAACCGAAAGAATTTATATATTTTTTGAAAAAAAAAATTGAAGGGAAAGAAAAAGGGATTAGTCACTAGAAAATGGTAATGGAAAAATCTAAGATCACACCATTTTATACCAGAACTCTGATATGGAAAGATATAATTGGTGGGAAAAAAAAAGTGGTGAGTCTACATAAAAGTGACAAAAGCAAATCATAGTCTGCCATATAAGATAGTTATAGAAAAATTGTATGATAAAAGATGTTGCCATAAAACTACTACTCAATGGGAATTTGCACTTCTTTTGACCTGGAGCTCGTCTTTCGACTATGTAGAGCATCACTTCATCACAAAAATGGTTTGGTTATGACTAGTTCTATCAAAGGTTTGGGGGAATTGCTTTCATTGGAAATCTCTTCTCCAAAAAAAAGCACTTTACAATGTACACTCAAATTAGGTAAAACCAACACAAGGAATTCAATCTTAAACAACCAAATCAAATCGTAGAAGGTTTTTAGCATAACTTTAGTACATAGAATGGGGGTATAGGGGTTAATCAAAGGAGATTTGTAAAAGGGATTTGGGGTTTGGGACTTGTCCAAGTTCATTCCCACGGTAGAGAATGAACTCTAGTAATGTCTCTCAAACCCCAAATCTCCTCTCCACCATCAGTAATGTCCAAAATTGAATTTTCCGTTTTACTTCCATTAATAGCATAAACTGTACCTAAGACAAAGTATGTTGTTTTGATAGGGAAAGAAAACGTTTTCTGTCAAACAAGGACTGTGTCATGCGCCATTTTCATTTTTCAATACATTTTATACGCTATTTAAGGATAATGTACACGTGGGTTAAAGGTAGCTCAACTAATAAAATCTCTGATGGTTGAATAAAAGATCTGGAGTGTCTTGGCCTAATGATAAAAAGCTATCATTAAGAGCAGACGTCATAGGTTGAAACTTTCTATAAAATATATATAATAAAAAGGACAATATACACTTTACTAATTGGTTTTTTTTTTTAAGTGTATTAAGATGCATTTTGAATTAATTGGCCCACGTTTTTCAAGTTTGTGATGAAATGGTTAGAGAAGCAACCCAAGACCACCCTGACATGAAAAAAAATAAAAAAATAAAAAAATAAAGGTGTTTATATTTAATAATTTAAAATTTTATATTTATTTACCTTTAAAGAAAATTTTGGGACCACCCTGAATTTTTTTTTATGCCAATAAAATTAAATTTTGGTTCATAATTTGACCAACTTAACAATATATTGGGGTCTTTCAAGCAAAAAGGAAAAACTCAAAAAAAAAAAAAAGAACTAAAATCTTAAAAAAAAAAAAAATTTATAATAAAACTACTACAGGCTAGACAGTGGCTTGATTCTTTCGACTAATCACACTACTCAATACAACCCAATTTTCAACCTTTTAATATTTTTTATTATAGTATTATTTTTCCTCATTTGACATATATTACTTACTTCTCATTTTTAATTTTTTTTCTTGTTTATTCTTAACCACACATGTCTTCTATCTCCTCAATTTTTACATTTCATACTTTTAAATTTTATCAAATCTTCATCTACACTTTTACATCTACATTTTGCCTTCCTCCTTATTCGTAACTTCTGTGTCTTCTACCAGTACCAATGCAGCAGTGCCTCTTCTCAAGTTTTGAGTCTCAAATTTCTTAATATGATTTTTTTTTTTAGCTGTACAGGTACCTTTGTTCATTTCTTTTCTTTTCATTTTTTTTCCCTTTTAAGGTTTTTTGGTTTACAGAATGCAAATTTGTTTTGGTTTTAAGAACAATTTTTTTTTTTGAATTTCGGCCAGTATTTATTGAAACACCCGAAATAGACCAGAATGACCTGAAATTTTTTCCAAAGTGGAATAGGGTGGGTTACTGTTCCGGTTACGGAACGGAATTAATAATATTGAATCAAACCTAATTACCTAAAGGCTAAAAAGAAATAAGATTGTGTAATTTATGCTTCCTAAGGAATACCCTGAACAAAATTCCTGAAGCTGCCACTGGAAGCAACGCGTTGTTACCAATTGAATGTATTATCAGATCCTTGTCTTGTACGTTAAGTTAGTCATTTTTGTGAGAACTTGCGATCGTTGTGTGCGTGCGTGTGTGTGTGTGGGGGGGGGGGGGGGTCTATGTTTTCCAAACATGCAACATGCATGGTGACATTTTACTAGGAAATAATTTTCTGAACAATTATTTACCTATGCAAGTCCATCTAAAACATGTTGGATTAACACTAAAAAAAAGTGGTAGATGAGATACTTGGATGGAAATCAATATAAATTAAAAGTAGGAGAATGTATTAATGACTTGAAACATATTACATGAATTTGATAAAAAAAAAAGAGTTCTAACTAACTCAATTAGTGAAAATTTTTATCATTAAATAAGATATTTGGGTTCTCCTACATCAAAAACCAGTTGAAATCCCATAAAAAAAAAATCAATAAAAAAGAAAACGACTGACGTTTAATTCAATTCAAGTCAATAATTAGTCTTCAACAAGTAGTGTAAGTTGCATCGTCGAGTTCTTGTGAACCAAGTTGCACTCGATGATTTGCGCGCTTATCGTAGACCCATAAGTCAGTAAGAGCTCCCTACCAGAATTTGATGTGCTTGATTTAATTAATGATAGGTCTGCAAGGTTGTGTTGTTGCAGTAACTTCGTAAAAGATGCTCACGTTTGTAGTAGAATTGAGAGCTTTATGGCCTGCAATAACTTTACACACTCCATCAATAGCCCCTACAATTCACTTCCTATGAATTCTCTCAGGAGCGTCTCCTCTACATAGAGTTCAGGAACTTCAGGGTGGTCACAGGACCACCCTGACTTGGAAAAAAAAAAAAAAAATTATTATGCATAATTTTTTAAAATCTATGATTTTTTTTATCCTTAAAAAAACTATGTGACCACTCTAAAATTTTTTAAGACCCAATATAATTAAATCTTGGACAAAATTTGGTAACAAGCTTGGTTGTAAACTAAGGCTACAACTCTATTCATTATTTTTTATCGAATGTGAATTTTAACAAATCCACCATTTAATTACATTTACCATTCAATCCATAAAATTATTTTTTATGTATAATTTTAGACTACAAAAATTCGAAATTTAAATATTTGATTGACGACATAGTTATTGATCTTTTTTCTTCTTAAAATGGATGAATAACATCCGATTGGCATAAAATTTTGTCGTGTTTTAAGAACATAGAGAACATGTAATTCATCGATTAGATTTTCAAAATATGTAACAATGTTAATTCATTTAGTAAGAGTGACTACAACAGAGTTTGTAACCAAATTTTGTTCTTAAATTTTGGTTCCCTTAAAAATATATTAGGTCCACAAATAAAAAGAAAAAGTCCAAGAAAAATCTTATTTAACTAAACTTTTGAAGAGATGTAATTTGCAACATTAATAATGAGAGTATCATGTAACGATTTCAAAATTAAAAAATATATATATTTGTAGAAAGAAATTGTAAGATTTTATATATTTGCGTGTGTATGTGTGTTTTTTTGTTTTTGTCAATGTATGAAGTTCTCTTTTTATAAAATTTTATAAAATTTAAGTTTCTTAATAACAATCCTCAAAAAAATTCCTGAAGCGGCCACTAAATTCTCTTACTTTCCTTGTTGGGTGTGAATCTCATATACTAAGATTGAAGATGATTTGAGGGTACAAAACAATGAATAAAAACATCTTAGCGACATATGGTACACAGCTTATGACATCTTGACAAACATTCTTCATATGACTCGGTAATGTCGGGTTTCAAGCAAAATCTACGTCTAAAAAATTTATAGCAATTTAAATCTACTACTTCACATGTAGATTTAACAACGAGGAATGGGAGGTACGACGAGTGGAGGAAATGAACCGAGGAATGGTGACAAGAGAGTCATCAACTTGAGCTAGAACTAACCAGAAAATAATAGCTAGCATAGTCATCATTGCTCCCTTTTCTTCTTACCACCGACATCCATAGCTCTTATTCTAACAAATAAAAATTTTCACTGACATCCATAGCTCTTATTCTAAGGAATAAATTTTTCTTGATGCTTGAACATAAAGCAATGATTTATAGGGTCTAAAGTCTAACCCCTTCACCATGCATGAATTTACAGCACATTATAAATATATATGAGATGGGTTCAAGTTACCCCTAGAGTTACACATTTTTTAAACCGTTGAATTTAAAAAGATCTAACGGTTAAAAAAAGACTCACATTATTACAAATATTTTTATTAAGATCTCATTAATTGTCCCGCATTTATTACATTCTAAACCTATCTCTAAACCCAAAAGACTTTCTCTCTCTACGTTTCTCTCTCTGTCTCCTCCTCCATTGCTCCAACTCCACAGGATGCCGGCAGGAAAAATTAATTAATTAATTTAAAAAAAAAGCCGAAAACTAACAATAGAGGTTTGCGAGTGCTCTGTTTCTATTTTTCTGGTTTGTGAGTTCTTTGTTTTTGTTTCTTTTCTGGTCTGACTCTCTCTCTCTACGTTTCTTTTCTGTATCATGCTTGGTACATTGTTTGTGTTAATAGCCTGACAGACCAAATGAGATAAAGAGAATTGAAGCCGCTGCTGGAAAGGTAGGGCTCAAACCATGGAAACTAAGGGATTTGCAAAGGGGAAGGCTACTTCATTGTGTAGCCTACTGTCACTTTTTTTTTTAAAAAAGGGCTTCATTATAGGAAACTATTGAAGAACAAAGCATATCAGATTTTTGTGAAGATTTGTAAAGCTACTGTTCTGGATTTGTAGTGTACGTAAACGATGCAATTTATTTTGTTTAGCCATGGTATTGAACTCTCAAGTGAAAGAAGTTCTGCTTTGTTAAATATTGTACCTGTTGGGCTTAAGTTTACAGCATCAACAAAATCATCTTTGTACTTGAAGCTTGTATAAACTTTGCATAAGTTACAAAGTTTTCATGTTTCCATTTGATTTCACAGTTTAGTAGTGACTTTTCCTTAAGTGAATTTATTCTTTCTTTCTCATTTGCCATTTTCTCTGTTTGTAAATTCCTAAATAGCAGTTATAAATACTATACTTGTTACAAATTTTGTTGAGAGAGATTGCGTGGAGCTCTGGGATGAGAGTGATTTCCATGTGCAGTGGTCCTTCCAAGAGTCTTCTCAAATAGGTTTCATCATAGGTGGTGAATTTGAGAAACAAGAGGGTTGCAATGTCATTTCAGTTTTGCTTGAAGACCTTTGATGATTTAATCAGCTCAAAATTTCTGTGGAAGAAGAGGGTCATTATGTTGATGAGGCAAGCTTGTGGCATAGGAGAATTGGGTCAAAATGGGATTTGAAGAAAGGACAGCCTCCATGACTGCAACAATGTTTGGAAGAAAGGCTTGAAGTTGAAATTAGTCATGTCGATGTTAACAAGGCTTGTGGTTAGAATGGGCCATGACACTTAATTGTGTTACTGCTTGGGCATTTGCTATTTCAGCTGAGGTTATTAAACTCTTGTTTGATGCTTCAGCAGTTCATTTTGTCACGTTGCAACTATGAACTATTTTCATTTTATTCTGGCTGTTTCTTTGCTTTTGTAGTAATTGTATTTAAGTAATATTGTGTAATAGTACATCTATATATTTGGAATGGATGTTATATTCTATAGCCATGCATTTTGGGTATGAATTGTAACATAAGTGTGAAAAATGGGAACCTCTATTTCATTTTCAGTTATAAGTTTGTGCTAAAAAATAAGTAAATAAAAGGCTACTCTTTCAATATTATACCCAATACAACTTCAATCAGAGTAACTTTTTAGCTTGAGAGAATTTTCCTAAACATCATAGCAATGTAAAGATATTAACAAAAAAAATATTATGTAAAAGTTAAAAACAAAATGTATAGATAATTTAGAGAAAGGAGGTCGATGGGGGATTGGAGGCAAGAGAAGTGCATTCATTTGGCGAGATAGGTGGCTCCATACCCCTACCACATTCCAAATTTGCTAACCAAAACCTCCTAATTTACAAGATGCCCCAGTGAACTCTCTTATTGACATGGAAAAAAGATGCTGGAAAACTGAGCTGATTAGCAACTTATTCTCAAGAGAAGACATAGATGCAATTTTGGCTATTCCTCTTCTAATACGAGATAAAATAATTTGGAGTTTCACACCACAGTTAATAGTGCCTATCGTGTGGCTAGCGAGGCTAAATTTTCAACAATAGAGGAGACTTCCATGGGCAACAATAAGAAACAGTTTTGGTCAGCACTGTGGAAGACCAAAATTCCAAATCCCATTAAAGTCCTCACAAGGAGGGCATGTCATAATGAATTCCTACTTATGATGCATGTCATAATGAAATTCCTACTTATGAAAATCTTGGTAGGTGAGGAATTCCAGTGGAACCATGGTGTCCCTTATGCAAGCTTCAAGTACAAAGATGATTTTGTTGATGCTGTAAACTTAAGCCCAACAGGCACAATATTTAACAAAGCAGAACTTCTTTCACTTGAGAGTTCAATACCATGGCTAAACAAAATAAATTGCATCGTTTACGTACACTACAAATCCAGAACAGTAGCTTTACAAATCTTCACAAAAATCTAATATGCTTTGTTCTTCAATAGTTTCCTATAATGAAGCCCTTTTTTTAAAAAAAAAATAGTGACAGTAGACTACACAATGAAGTAGCCTTCCCCTTTGCAAATCCCTTACTTTCCATGGTTTGAGCCCTACCTTTCCACCAGCGGCTTCAATTCTCTTTATCTCATTTGGTTTGTCAGGCTTTTAACACAAACAATGTACCAAGCATGATACAGAAAAGAAACGTAGAGAGAGAGAGAGAGAGTCAGACCAGAAAAGAAACAAAAACAGAGAACTCACAAACCAGAAAAAAGAAAAAGAAAAAGAAAAATAGAAACAGAGCACTCACAAACCTCTCTTGTTAGTTTTCGGCTTTTTAAAAAAAAAAAATTAATTAATTAATTTATTTATTTTTCCTGCCGGCAACCTGTGGAGGTGGAGTAATGGAAGAGGAGACAGAGAGAGAGAAATGGAGAGAGAGAGAAACGTAGAGAGAGAAAGTCTTTTGGGTTTAGAGATAGGTTTAGAATGTAATAAATGGGGCAATTAATGAGATCTTAATAAAAATATTTGTGATAATGTAGGTCTTTTTTTAACCGTTAGATCTACTTAAATCCAACGGTTTAAAAAAAGAGTTACACCAGGTGTAACTTGAACCCATCTCAATGAACCAAAGCATGAGTGATATAGGGGCTAAACCATTTATCATGCATATGAATTTATTTTTTATAATATAATTTATTTTTTATAATATAATTTATTTTTTATTTCAAATCTATTATTAATTCTTACTAATTAATAAGACTAATTCACTCTAAGTGAGCTAGTGATACTTACTATGTAGGTTTTACAAATTGACGTGTCATAAAAAAAAAAAAAAGTTATTCAAAACATTCAATTTATTATATTGTTTGAGTAGCACCAATCATATTCTTGCCACATTAGTTTGTTAATTTTTTGTCATAAAATTTGTATTAGTTTTAGCATTTTTCATTCACTTAATGGTGAATTGGTGATTATGTTGTATTTCTATTAATTCATAATTTCTTTTTTGTGTGGAAAATATGCTAAATTTAATACAAATTTTATTATAAAAAACTTACAAATTGATGTGATATTTCCATAAAAGAATAAATGAGTATTAAATTACTTATTGTGATCAGTAACATATCAATTTATAAAACCTATGAGATAATAAATAAATAAATAAAGTGCAAGTAACTCACTTTTTTTATTAAAAAAAAAAAAAAAAAAAAAAAAAACTTACTGCCACATATTAATTTGGGGGCTTTCTTTGTTAAAGGCCTTCGGCCATGGCCTAAATGGGCTAGGCCTAGGACCAGCCCTTAAGGGGAGATGGATACTTTACCCCAAATTATGGTTTGGATTAAATGACTAATGATCATTAATGGGGCTTGCATGACAAAAGCAAGCCTGGTTCCTCTTGTTGCAAATGAGGATAACATGCAACGAAAGATGCGTGTATCTTTACCAGAGGACTATGCTGAGAAGCTCTATGCACAGAAAAGTGGCACTGGGGAGTCAGATATAGAACTTCCTGATGAAGTCAAGGACTATAAAACTAGAAAACTGCTTGGAGATGAGATCATAGAGCAAGAGGTTTATGGAATTGACCCCTATACTCACAATCTTCTGCTTGACTCCATGCCAAAGGAGTTAGATTGGCCTCTCCTGGAGAAGCATTTGTTTATTGAAGTTGTGCTCCTTCGTACTTTGAATAAGCTAGGAACTTCGCTGGGAGTGGAAACACCCCTATGATGTATTCATTCCAGCTTTTTATTGAAGAAAATGAAAACTTTCTGAAGATCGTGATATAAAAACTGTGAAAATGTGTCAGGGTATTCTGAAGGCCATTGATAGTCATCTTGATGACAAATATGTTGCTTCCAGAAAGGTATACACATCTTCTTTTTTCTTTTCTTTTTTGATAAAGGTATACACATCATTATTTTGCTGCATGAGCATGTACTATAAATTTGCCTCTCTTTTGGACGTGTTTCTCTCCTTGACTTGTTCCCTACTTTTCCGATACTGATTTCCCCCATTCTTTTATTGTCTATTTGGTTGTGTTTTTCTGGGGCTTGGTGTTGTTTGCAACAAAGAAGGTGGTTTGAGAGCAGCTATTGATGGGATCCAATTTCTAGCTTTAGTAGAGTTCTTTATATGATGCTGAAACTTTTTACTCCTTCTGCCCCCTCCCCTCCCCCCCCAAAAAAAATGTAGGTTTGTCCCTTTTGGAAATGGTTCGAGAAGCGAGATGGATCGATCTCTGCAAAAGAATAGTAAAGATCCTGCTCCAGAATTTTACAACATCTATCTCGAGAGGCAAAGGTTTGATTCACTTCATATTAGGAAAACAGAGAAAAAGGATTTCGAGCTTGGAGAAATTTCTGTATATTCATCCATCTGATCTGTTACAGAGGCTAACTATATATATATATACACCTGGTAAAGGAAAAACAGGGGAAACGGATCAACTAACTAATCTAACAGATTTCCCTTAAAACCGGATTAATAAAAACTAACTTCCACACACGTGCTATTCACGTGCTTACTAAAACCAAACACCAGTGATACAAAAACTACATGCAGTATAAAATGAAAACTAACACAGCCTATGAAGTTGTCGTTTAAGCAGCAGAATAAGCAGCAGAGTGTATTCTGCTGTAGTTTAAGCAGCAGACTTGGGAGTCTTCTTCTTCACTTGATCCTTGCTTCTGTCATGATCCTTTCTATCTTTCTTTGTAGAATCTTGACACCCCCCCTCAAGTGGAAGAGGGGCAAAAATGTTGACCATATTCAACTTGGACACAAGAAAAGAAAATTGATGAGCATTTAAAGCCTTTGTCAACAAATCTGCAATTTGGGAATTAGTTTTAACATGTAACATTCTGATATACCCTTCCAAAACCTTATCCCTCACTAGATGACAATCTATTTCAATATGCTTCGTCCTTTCATGGAAAATCGGGTTTGCAGCTATGTGAAGGGCTGCTTGACTGTCACAAAACAGAAGGGCTGCTTGAGGATGGTTGACTTGAAGATCACTAAGCAAATACAGAAGCCAAACTACCTCACAAACAGCTACTGCCATGGCTCGATATTCTGATTCTGCTGAGGATCTTGAGACTGTTTGTTGCTTTTTAGACTTCCAGGAGACTAGAGACTCACCAAGGAAGACACAAAACCCTGTCACAGACCTTCTAGTGTCAGGACAAGAAGCCCAGTCCGCATCTGTGAAGGCTTTCAAGTGTAGGTCTGATTTACTTGAAAAGAATAGGCCTTGACCTGGTGTTGCCTTGAGGTATTGCAAGACTTTATTGGCTGCATGTAAGTGTGGTTCTCTAGGATATGCCATGAATTGACTCAAACGATTCACAGCAAAGGTTATAGCTGGTCTGGTTATGGTTAAATATAGAAGCCTTCCTATAAGCCTCCTATAGGAACTAGGATCTTGCAAAGCTTTACCTTCATACTTACTAAGCTTGGCATTAGGATCCATTGGAATCTTGGCTGGTTTACACCCCATCATGCCAGCTTCTTTTAATAGGTCTAGGATGTATTTCCTTTGACACAACCTAATACCACTTGCAGCCCTTGCCACTTCAAGACCCAAAAAGAACTTCAAGTCACCCAAGTCCTTCAATTTAAACTGTTGATCAAGAAGAACCTTTAATTCATCCACTGCCTGCTTGTTGTCACTAGCAAGTAAAATATCATCAACATATACTAAAAGAGCAATGAATGAGGTAGAAGTCTTCTTAGTGAACAAGGAGTAGTCTGCTCTAGATTGAGTAAAACCCAGCAAGAGTAAAGCAGTGGAAAACTTAGCAAACCACTGTCTGGAAGCTTGTTTCAGACCATACAAGGATTTGACAAGTTTGCATACAAGCCCCCCCTTGCTGTGGAAGCCTGGTGGAAGGTCCATATATACCTCTTCCTTCAAATCACCATGAAGGAAGGCATTATTTACATCAAGTTGACATAAAAACCAGCCTTGCACAGCAGCTATGGCAAGGAGACTTTTGACAGTAACCAACTTAGCAACAGGAGAAAAAGTCTCCAAATAATCAAGGCCTTCCTTTTGAGTGAAGCCTTTGGCAACCAGCCTAGCCTTATATCTCTCCACACTCCCATCAGACTTATATTTCACCTTATATACCCATTTACACCCAATAGTTTTCTTATGAGAAGGCAAGGGAGTGAGAACCCAAGTATGGTTAGCTTCAAGGGCAGAAATTTCAGCAGCCATAGCTTCTCTCCACTTGGGATCAGTGACTGCCTGGTGATAAAACTTAGGTTCCTCAATGGAGGAGATCATATTGCAGAAGTGTAAATGTTTAGAGGACAACTTGTGGGAAGACAAGTAGGAAGACAAAGGATGGGCAGTACTAGAGGGAGTATGACATTGAGAAGATACTTGATGACATTTGTAAGCATCTAGGTAGGCTGGTTTATGACTGACCCTAGTAGATTTTCTAAGGGTAACAGGCTGATCAGAATTAGATAAGGAAGTGGGCTGATCAGGCAGCACAAGAGGTTGATCATTAGACATGGTGGAAGGTTGCTGATTAGTGAACATAGCAGGATGATCAACTGACATGGAAGTGGACTGATCAGGATCAGCAGGCAAGGGAATTGGTAAAGAACCAACCAAAATAGAAGAAGGACTAGATGAGGGAGTCCTTGGATTCAAAGGTGTGTCTGCAGAAACAGAACTAGGACTAGAAGAATCATCAAAAACAGGATGACAAGAAGTAGTATGTAAAGGAATTGACAAAGGAAGTGACTCAGATAACAAAGACTTATAAGAAGGAGAGAAAGGAAAAATTGATTCATGAAATATAACATCTCTAGAGATAGTGATTTTCCTAGTATGTAGATTAAGGACTTTGTAACCTTTCACATTGAAGGGGTAACCAAGGAAGACACAAGGAAGGGCTCTAGAGTCAAATTTCAACCTATGAACAGGAGGAGTAGAGATAAAACACAAACATCCAAAAACTCTAAGGTGATCAAATGAAGGTGGTTTATGGAAAAGAAGTTCAAAAGGGGACTTATTTTGTAACAAAGGAACAGGCAGCCTATTAATGAGGTAAGTGGCAGTGAGGATGCAATCACCCCAATAAGCAGAAGGGAGATTAGATTGGAGTTTAAGAGACCTTGCAACATTCAAAAGGTGTTGGTGTTTCCTTTCCACCACAGAATTTTGCTGTGGTGTATAAGCACAAGTCTTTTGATGCACAATGCCATGAGCATTATAAAAATCAGGTAAAGAGAATTCAAAAGCATTGTCTGACCTGATTACTTTAATACCAGTGTCAAATTGGGTATAAATCATGTTATAAAATGAGATTAAAAGATGTTTAACATCTGATTTAGCTTTCATGAGGTACACCCAAGTAGACCTAGTAGCATCATCAACAATTGTAAGGAAAAACCTAAAACCATCATGAGTGCAAACAGAATATGGACCCCAAACATCCACATGTATTAATGAAAAAGGGACATTACACAGATTATTTTGAGAAGGAAAAGGCAATCTCTTTTGCTTTGCCAAAGGACAAATGGTGCAAACATCAGTACATTTGGATGAAAAAGAAGGTAAAACATTCTGTAAAACAGACATTCTGCTCAAGGATGGATGGCCTAACCTAAAATGCCACAAGATTGACATGTCTTTTGAAGAAACAGAAGAGGAAAAAGCTGACTTGAAGGACCTGTGATTGGAAAGATGATCTGACAGAGAAGGTGTAGTCCTGGAAGTACTCTTCTGTAGCAGATACAAACCATTATGGACTTCACCCACTCCAATCGTCTTCCAACATGAAAGGTCCTGAATGAAACAATATTGAGACAAAAAAACAAGACACAGAGGCAATTTTTGAGTAAGTTGACTGACAGACAAGAGATTGAATGAGAAGGAAGGAACACAGAGAACATGTTCAAGAATAAGAGAATTAGAAAGTTTAACAATGCCAATGTGAGTAACATGTGCTGATTCACCATTTGGCAATTCAACAACACAATGTGAAACAATAGTATAAGACTGAAAAAGAGAGACAGAACAGACAATATGATCACTTGCTCCTGTATCCATGACCCAAGTATCAACACCAAAGGCAGTTCTGTTAACAAGTTTTGCAGAAAATATGGAGTGCTTGAGATTACCTGCTAGGGGTGTGGACTGAGAGCATGAAGCCTGATTGAAAGCAACATTATTTGCCATGGCAATAGTGTTGGCCTGAGCATCATTCCCTCCAATCATAGCAAGCAATTTCTGGCATTGCTCCATTGTAAAAGGAAATGCTTGATGAGTGGTAACAGGAACAGATTCTTGAGCATCATCAAAATATGAAACCTGATTAGCCCTTGGCTTGGTCTTGTAGCCAGGAGGGTAGCCATGGAGTTTATAGCATTTCTCTAGGGTGTGACCACGCAATCCACAGTGGCTGCAAGTAGGCTTTTCCTTAGTTTTCTTGAAGGTCTTGGAATCAAGATTCATGGTCTTAGCTGCAAGTGCTGTGGATTCCACAAAAGGACCATTGTTGCTGCCATGCCCAACTGATCTTTGCTTCTCATCTTGAATCAGCAAGGAGAAGACTTTCTCAACAGATGGAATAGGATCCATCAACAAAATTTGTCCACGAACGTGAGAGAAAGAGTCATTGAGACCCATCAAAAATTGCATAACAACCTCTCTGTGATGAATATTTGAGATCTTCTCATTTATATGACACACACACTTCTCACAAGAACATGTAGGAAAAGGTTCATAGTTCTGCAATTCATCCCATAGAATTGAAAGATTGGTGAAGTATTCAGTCACAGATAGCTCACCTTGAGAAAAACTTGCAAGATCCTTCTGTAATTGATAAACCCTAGGTCCATTACCCTGAGAAAACATGTTTTGAAGCTTTTTCCAGACTTCCTTAGCAGTCTTACGGTACACCATACTTGTGGCTATCCTGGGAGAAACACAATTAACAATCCAAGAAACCACAATTTCATTGCATCGTGACCAGCTTTGAACCAATAGAGGAACTTTCTCCATGGCTGAAGTCAGAGAAGCTGATCCATCAATCAACCAAAACTTATTCTTGATCCTTAGAGCTCTCTCCATTGATCGCGCCCATGTAGGGTAGTTCTCACCTCCAATCAGTGGTTGTGAGACTAATATCGCACCAGGATTTTCAGCATGATGAAGAAAAAATGGGTGCGATTCGTCAATAGTGAAGATCGCAGAAGCTTGATCAGAAGAAGCCATTGATGAAGCTTCAAGATTCTAAAGAAGAAAAGGAACCCTAACTTTTGGGGAGAAAAGGAATTGAGAAATTTAAGTGGAAGCTAAAAATTGCTCTGATACCATATTAGGAAAACAGAGAAAAAGGATTTCGAGCTTGGAGAAATTTCTGTATATTCATCCATCTGATCTGTTACAGAGGCTAACTATATATATATATACACCTGGTAAAGGAAAACAGGGGAAACGGATCAACTAACTAATCTAACAGATTTCCCTTAAAACCGGATTAATAAAAACTAACTTCCACACACGTGCTATTCACGTGCTTACTAAAACCAAACACCAGTGATACAAAAACTACATGCAGTATAAAATGAAAACTAACACAGCCTATGAAGTTGTCGTTTAAGCAGCAGAATAAGCAGCAGAGTGTATTCTGCTGTAGTTTAAGCAGCAGACTTGGGAGTCTTCTTCTTCACTTGATCCTTGCTTCTGTCATGATCCTTTCTATCTTTCTTTGCAGAATCTTGACACTTCAAGAAGCTATGTGCTTTAGGCTTGTTATGTTTCCGTTTGCCCTGGTTTTACAGAGGTTTTTTAATCTGATCATACATTATTACCTGGCAAGATGATGCTAATGGGTATGATTTGATTGTTACTGATGCTATGCATAAGGCAAACTATGCAAGTCTAATATGTCACTCGTGCCATCCAAATTGTGAAGCAAAATGAATTTTGTTGTCATACTCTTTTTGTTGTTTGTAACCTACCTGCAGACCTTCCCTTATGTACTCTTGACAAGTTCTTGGAGTATTATGGAACATAACAAAACTGAATTGATCTCGTATTTTATTTTGGGACTGGACATATTTGGCATTATAATTTATAAGCGGGACACAAATTTCTCATGGTTGCTTTATAATAATGTAAATTTCCATAACAAAACTGAATTGATCTCGTATTTTATTTTGGGACTGGACATATTTGGCATTATAATTTATAAGCGGGACACAAATTTCTCATGGTTGCTTTATAATAATGTAAATGTGGTGAAACTATTTCTTTCGTCACTTGAATTTCTTCACTCTGAGCGTTAGTCATTATGTGAAGACCAGATCATCTAATCAAATATAAATGTTATATTAGCAAATTTTCTCTTGAAGATTTAGCTTTAGATGCCAGATTGTTTACTAATACTATAACTTGTTTATGGGTGGAATCATGCCATGTGTAATCATACTTTACCTCTCTACTTTCTTTTTTTCTTTTTATATAATTGTTTTATCTCACAGATTATGAATATTACCATTTACTCATCTTATATATGAATTGCCTCGTTTAATTATATAATTGTGAGTGAACCTAGTGTTTGATCATCCTATAAGTTTATCTGTGAATTCCAATTTACTGCTGTAGATGTTCATTACTAGATTGGAATCTATTCTATAAGTAAAATTCAATATGGTGAGGAGATCACATTTGATTTTAACTTTGTTACAAAGGTGTGTCTCTTTTGCGTTTTTGTCTTCTGTACTCTCTGGAGAGTATTATACATATTATCAAATAATCTCTCTCAATTTTGCTAGAGTAAAGAAGAATATGATGCGTCAGTTTGTTTGTGGCAGTCAATTTTTCTGGGGCAGCTACTTGAATCTAACAGGCAAACGGGCTTTCAAAAGGTACTGGTTTTTAAGGCAATTATCTGGAATGTTTATGTCAAAAACAAAAGAGGAAATAAAATCGTGAAAAAGTCTGATCAAGTTTCAAAGCCTGATAAGTGGCTTTGACTGAACATCCTTATCATTTCGGATTAGCATTGTAATAAGGATACTTTCTGATTGGCGTAGAAGGCGCATGCCTGATCAGGTTTCTGATTTCACAATTGATAAATTGTTCTTATTTTTCTCTTGTTGAGGTTGTTGCTTCCAGTTGATTCTTATTGGTCCTTTTCTACTTGATTTTCAAAGTTGCTTAAATTCTGTTAATTAGTTTATATCGTCCATGGGTCAGGTTCTAGATGAATGGCATGGAATTCTGGACCATCATCAGTTAATGCTTGAAGCTTGCGAACAAAATTTGGTATCCGAAGAGAATTATCTTGACTTGGGGAGGGCTGGTTTAGGCAGTTGCTTGCTAGGTGGGTTGCCTGATTGGGTGGTAGCTTATTCGACTTGCCCGGTATGCACTTCTGCTGCCTCCTGATATTTGTTCTCAGATTTACCTTTCCACTAGTAGTTTATTTATGCTTTTTGTTTTTCCTGACTTCCATTTTGATTGAAGGTAGGTTTATGAATTTTGAAAGACCAAAGCTGCCTGCGGAGATTCTAAAGCATAGTTTGGAGGGAAAAAGGAAATATATTTCATATATATGTCTTGAAGTTGAGAAGAGTGATGCTGAGGTTCGTATCTTTTTGAATGAGACAGGCTGAGGGTGTCTACAATCAAAGGCTTCAAAATTTGGCTGTTACTCTTAACAAGTTGACTACCTTCTTTAATTTTGTTATGCTAAGGAGTGTGGTTCAAGTAATAGTCCTATGTTAATGGCATCCTTTGTGGTGTCCTATGTTTGTGGTTCGAACTAATGGAGTACGTGGTCTATCATTTTTTTCTCCATATACTTTAGACATGGCTGCATCACAAGTCCAATCATCACAATGTAAATACTTACAAGTAATACCTTGCGTGTAGAAAAAGCCAACACAATGCATATGTGGTGGGATGTTTTACTCGTAAACATACAAATGTTACGAACTCCAAAATTGTTCCAAAACAGTACAAGGAATTCTTTGCTACTACAATCTATTGAAAGCTCAAAACAACAAAAGCACCCTAGAAGTTAAGATTAAAATCCCCGTCAAAGGAGTTCCATGACGAGACCTCTTGTGAAAGAATTTAGGCAGCATCCCTCGTTCCACCATACCCAAAATTTGGAAAGAATTACTTCTTATCTCAGCTAGAAACATCCTCATATTCGACATTGTTGAAGTGCCATGGATCCACAATCTCAACGAATCTCCCTGAAGAATTTTAGCAATATTTGAGTAATAACCCTTAATCCACAACTCATAGTTAACTAGAACATAACCAGTACCAATCAAATTATAAGAAATACCTAAGAACTACCAATATCAAAGTATAAAAGCAAAGCCTTTGGAAGAGTTCTCATTGAGTTGTCCACTTCACTAGTAAGTGTGCTTATTGAGTCCTAATAATTTAGATTTCAAAATAAAGTTTTCAAATTCCAATCCACATTATGTAAATTCACCCCTAAGAAGGCTCCAACTTTAGATATACCACAATTCCCATAACTACATAAGGAAGAAGTAAGGAAATTCCTAAAAGAAGAAGTCATCCCATAATAGTTAATTCCCTATAGTTTATGTAAGTAAGAACAACAGTCAAATCTAATAGGGTTAAGTTTCTTGGTAAACTATCACCTAAAGTCAGGAATATCGACTTCAAATAATCAAGAAAAGAGGTAGAAATAAAACTTTTTTAATTTATCTACCCTAGGGAGAGGTACTTCACCAACTGACACATTTTCTTCACCACTAGAGTCTCCCATTGCACTAGATGCTTGCCTATTTGTTGTGCTCCTCAATATTTGCATGCATCATCATGTTCTCACCCCAATAAATAGTTTTTTGCAATAAACTCAAAACTATTATAATAAACACTTATTGCAACAACCAAAAAAAAAAAAAAAATTATTACACACTCATACAATTTCCTCTTAGTGTTGCTTTTTGTTACAATAACCTATCGCCATAAACTTTATTGCAATAGTTTGCAACAAAATATTTTTGTTGCAATAATTTTTTATTGCAATGATTTTGAATTTATTGTAATAAAAAAATTCATTGTAATAAACTTTTTTTTTTCTTTTAATAGCTCGATCATGCAAATTGCATGAGTTTAGGTGGTGTAACATGAATTTGGATGTTGGTGTGGAGACCTACAGTCATTCTAAGTTGTATATAAAGAAATTAGATTGAAAAATAATTGCAAAATAAGGCCTACTTATTTTGTAATCTAATGCAACTATTTTTTGTTAATTATATTAACAAAAAAAATTTGGGTCAAGTTATTGCAATGATATTTTTGTTGTAATTGTTTATTGCTTCTTATTTTTCTTAGTTATAGTTTGCAAAATAATTGTTATTAAGTTATTGTAATGATATCTTCATTATAATAAGCTATTACTTTAAGATTTTCATTGTAATAAAATATAAAAATAATTGGTATTCATTTATTGCTGTAATTTCTTCATTTTAAGTTATTGCAATAGTTTTCCTATGAATTTGTGTCAGTTGGAGCAGTATTAAGAAAATTTTAGTTCTATCTTTTGTGTTCCTCATATTCTATGACATTTTGTGGTGCTCATTTAGGTCGAGTACATTGTTGGTCCTCTTTAAGCCCTTCTTGACTTCTTGGTCTTTCCATTCATATGGAGTGTTCTTGAAGCATTAATAATTACTAAGATGAATACTATATTCCCTGAGAATGGTGGTTATGTGATTTGGGTTTCAACTACATCGAGTCCTTACTGGGGGTTTCAACAAGGTTGGATGAAATGGCTAAATGGAGTTATTGATAACGCATCTGCCCCTGATCTATTTCTTGATTATTTGAATTTGGCATAGGTAGTGGTTTATCGAGAATCCTAGTCGTGTTAGCATTGACTATAGTCATCACTTACATGAACTATAGGGGATTAACCATTGTAATATATTCAATGTCCTTTGATTCCTCAATTGCCGTAATCTTAGCATGAAATCTCTCAGGTAAAGATATGAGCACCTTTCTCACAATCTTGGGTTCAGGAATGGTTTCCCCAAGATTGAAAGTTGAGTTCACTATGTCCTTGAACTTGGCATAGAACTCATCAAAGGACTCATCCTCCCCCATCTTAATCTCTTCAAAGCTTGTTGTGAGCCTCTGAAGCTTTGAATCCGTAACAGCCTTTGTTTCCTCATAGGTTGTCTGGAGGATGGTCCATGCTTCCTTAGCTGTTTTAGTGGAAGATATCTTCTTGAACTCCTCATTGGTGACAGCACTGAATAAGGCATTCAACACTCTGCTGTTGAAGTTTGCCGCCTTGATCTTGGCATCATTCCAGTCTACCGCCGCTTCCTTTAGCTTGGTCCAGCCTATCTCAACAGCTTGCCACACTTTCTCATCTAAAGACTACAAGAAAGCTTTCATGCGTACTTTCCAGTATGCATAGTTAGTGTCATCAAATAAAGGAGGTATGATTAATGACTGTCCTTTATCCATGACAAACAAGGGTCAATGGATCAACATAACAAAGATTAAAACCTAATCAGAGTGTGCCTGCTCTAATACCACTTGATAGGCCAAAAACGAATTGATCCCTTGTGATAAATTAATTGATTAATTAGCCAAGTTTATTAATTAATCAAATTATCATGCAAAGCACGTGGTAGCACAAACAAATCACCAATAAACTAATTATGCAACCAAAAATAAATAACACGGTGATTTGTTTACGAATGGGGAGAACCTAATGGCAAAAACCCCACCGGGTGATTTTTAGGTCACCACTCCCGAAATTCTACTATTATCAGAACAAGCGGTTACAAGTAAAGGAATCCCAGTACCTTATACCAACCTACAGTTGAACCTTTACCCCAATACCCAATTGGACTTGTTCTGTAGTAACAATTTCCCCTTTTGATGCACGGTTCCCAAGTACGTGACTAACCAATGCGTGAATCCCAGTACGCGACTTCAATCACCAACTAAAGAAGGTTGTTGGCTGCAAAGTTCTTTAGTTCATCCTAACGATGAAGATCAAGAAGATGTTTGGTCACAAAACCCTACGGTGCACATACACAGCAACTTCTTCACAAGAATGATGAACTAGGGCAAAACTTTGTCTCCGGTTACAAATTGCTTGAACAAACTTTACTCAACACTTATGCAACTTGTGTACCCTTTGACGACCCTTAAAATAATCCTTTTATATGTCTAGGGTTAGAAGAAAAGAAGGCCCAAATACATAATCACGGATTAGAGTCAAAACAGAACTGGAATTATGTTTTTCATAAAGCTCAACAAATAGCTGTCTGTCAAGGTGCTGTCGAGCAATTGTTGAGCCTCGGGGCTGGAACAGCTTCTTAAGCTCAATGGATAGCTAGCTGTCGAGCTTTAATGAACAACACTTCTTCAAGTTGAATCTTGGATAGACTTGCATGTCTTCAACACTTGATCTTGAAACACAGTTTCTTGAAGTATTAAACACATCCTAGATCTACCCAAATACAAGTAAAGTGTATTTTGTCAAAAGATAAGCCAATTACATAAAATAGTGGCATATATTCCTAACAAGTGAATCACATATGTCCTAACAGACTGAAAGGGTTTTTAAGGTTGAAGACTTGGTTTACCTCAGGTTGCAGCCCTACAAGCACCAGTTTATTGCACATAGGGGGTCTAACAAGCTTTTCCCTTAGTTTTTTGGTCCTTAAAAAGTATTGGAGAGGATTGGTGAGGTAGCTTACAGATTGGACCTCCTTGTTGAGTTGGCTATTCACCCTGTGTTCCATGTGTCTTGCCTCAAAGCCAAATTAGGCAACCACAACATTTTCATCTCTATGCTACCTTCTATCAACTCACAAGGCATCCTCACCCCTGAACTAGCAGCTATGCTTCGAAGGAGGACTATTACTCAATTCCTTATACAATGGCAAGGGGAAAGCAAGACCAGTTTACTTAGAAATGACAAAGGGGAAGAATAAGAAATAGCAAATAAATGGAAGGATAGATATTCTACTTTTAAACGATACCAATTTGATACGACCCCCTCCACAGCCGCGTGTAGATCCTCTTTTCCCTCTAGGGACTACGGTTAGATCTAAGGATTTTCAAAAATAAAACAGTAGACAAGAGGAAATTTATGGTTATACTTCAAGGGATAACCAAGACCTCCTTAACAAGCAAAGCTTGATTTTTACTAAAATATTCTCATACCTCTTTATTAATCATAATAGGCCTTATATAGGCTTACAACTAAACATAAAAAAAAAAAAAAAAAAAAAAAAAAAAAAAAAAAAAAAAAAAATCCAACACCTAAACAATAGAAACAATTCCTACAATTGCTAGCCTACTAATCTAATAAGGACAAAGTCAATTGCTATCCTACTAAATAATAAATACTTGAAATATTAGATAACAATCAATAGCTAAGATAAAGATAAACTCTAATCTGGTATGGTAGCTGGTACGTAACACATTCCAAAACCGAAAGTCAGTCACAATCCAACCATTTCACTAGATTAATAGGGAGTTAGGTTTGACAATAACATTTTAGTTGCTCAAAATCTCAGAGAAAAACTGATGCATTAAAATACACAACTCACAAAGACATTTCATTGAACAATTTCTTAACAAAGATAAACCATTGTATGAGAAAATTTATACCGATTATATTTGCATACCCATTATCAAAATCTCAACAATACTTCAATCATGGGAATCTAGGAAATGGGAGAATATTAGCTTACGGCGAGCAACCAGTCGGCAAGTGATTTGGGAAACAACCAGTCGGCGTCCATGGAAAAAAGGAATGGGCTCCATTGGCGGAAACAACCAGTCGGCGTCCATGGAAAAAAGGAATGGGCTCCATCGGCGGTTTCGCCATCGTCGGCAACTGTTGGTTTACACACACACACACACACACACACACATATATATATATTATAAGGTTTACACATATCTATATATATAATTGAAGCCTCTGAAGCTCTCACAATTTTCTACACCAGCACAATATTAAAAATAATAATAATAAAACCAAAAAAAAAAAAAGTCATAAACCTAACACTCAAAAAAATAAAACCAACAAAAAAAATGTAAGCTCTGCCTTTCTCTTTCACAATGGTCTCCCATCCCCATCTTCTTCCTCAGTCCTCTACCAGCACGATAGTCTGCCATCCCCATGTTCTTCCTCAGTCCTCTACCAACTCCTCCTCGATCAGACCTATAAACTTGCAACCAAGAGGAAATCAAGCATCGCATCACATCTACAGACCCACCATACCCATAAAATGAAGCCTCAATCTCCTTCCCCAGACCATCGATTTGCCATAAACCACCCATATCCAACCTATACAACCCAGAAACGGCCCCCTATTTGCCGTAGGTCTCATCAAGCCCATGGCCATAGGTAACCCACCATACCCACAAACATCAAACAGAGGTCAAGCTCCTTCCTTAAACCACCCATTTTCTTCCTTAGAACCGAGGTCGAGCTCCTTCCTCAAACCACCCACATACAACCTCTACAACCCAGAAACAGCGCCCCATTTGCCGTGGGTCTCATCTAGCCCATGGCCCATCAACTATGTCGGTCAAAAATACACCTCCAGCCCGTTGAAACCGGCCCAAAGGTATCTAATAAACAAATTTAATTAGAACTCTATATAATATATATATATATATATATATATAAATTTTTTTTTTTTTGAATCCGAACTCTATAACTATTATCTTATAAATAGTTGATTCTTATTAGTCTTTTTTTTTTTTTTTTTTTTTTTTTTTTTTTTTTTTTTTCACGGCTGTTCAATTTCTAGGTTTATTGCTATTGCCTTTCTCTTCATTCTTTTCCTCCATTCGAATTAGGGTTAAAGGTATGGTATTCGTTTGCCTCTGTAATAATCTATGTACATCTAATTTCTAACTATTTTAGTGTGGATTTCTTAGCTTTTTTTGAATTTTGGTTTAGTTATATTAGTTTTAGCATACATCTTTATGGTTTATTTTTTACCCCAGCCTATTTTTGTATTCTAGAGTTGATTGAATTGTAGTTTTAGTTGTGTTTCTCTTTGTATCTGTAATTGAGTTTGTGCACACACTTAGATAATCAATTTGAATAGATATTAAAATGGTGATAATCAATTTGAATTTTTTTTGTATGGAAATTGAGTGAGGTGGAGTTATCAGCTTGCTTCCTGATAATCTTAGCGAAATTAGTGTGGAGTACGTTGAGGTTAGTTATTCATTACATTGTTCATATTGAATTATATGTCTCTCTTTTTTTTTCTTTTCTTTTAGCCACCTATATCCATCCCTTTTATACAAACAAACTATGTGTCAAGACCTGGTATTTACTAAAGCACTTAGTGTTCTGCCACTTTTATTATAAATATTATTATGCTAATGGAATTCTTTGTCATAATAGTTTCTCCACTTCTTTTCACTCCTTAACAAAAACACCAAACACCATTATCTACTTCCAATCTAAATCACACACACAAATAAAATACAACAAAAAGAGGGGATCAATACAAACACCAACACTATAGGCCAAAGCTAGTAATACACGTATGGATTCAATCCGAGCCATTGGTGCAAATGTCTGATCAAAATCAACCCCTTCAACTTGAGTGTATCCTTGAACAATGAGTATGGCCTTATTTCGAATGAAATTTCCTTCCTCATTAGTCTTATTACATAAAATCCATTTTATGCCTCTGATGTTCACACCTTCCGATCTTGGGACAAGAGTCCAGACATTATTTCTTTGAAACTGATGAAGCTCATCATGCATAACTTCCACCCAGCTTTTATCTTGAAATCATTCCTCTACTTTTGTTGGTTCAACCTGAGATAAATAACAAGAATGAGACACAAAGTTAGCCGCATACTTATCAAATATTCACTTCCTCAAGTTTAATTCATTCATATTTCCAACAATTGCTTTTGGAGGATAATTCAATCTAATTCTGGATGAAGGTTCCCATTCCATACAGCCAATGGGTGGAGGAGGAGTGGTTGGTTTTGGAGTATCCTCAACATGATTGCTATTAGATGATTGAGCAATATTTGGTGTAGAAGTAGGAGGAGAATCTTCTTCTACTTTGTCACTTACAAGAGCTAAAGGAATAACAGACTTTGGCAGTGGGTCAACCTCTTTTTGTGTGGCAGAAGTTGAGGTTTCATCAATCACAACATTCACAGTCTCTTTGACTTTACTAGTCCTTTTGTTGAAGACTTTGTATGCCTTGCTAGATGACGAGTACCCAGGGAAAATCCCTTCATCACTACAAGTGTCAAACTTTCCCACATTTTCTTTATCTTTTAAGATAAAGCAAGTGCTACCAAAAATTCTTAAATATTTTACATTTGGCTTTCTCCCTTTCCATAACTGATAAGGAGTTTTCTTTGTTCCTGGTTTGAAGTATACTCTGTTTACAGTGTGACATGTAGTGTTCACAGCTTCACCCCATAGATTTTTAACAATATCCTTGTTGTGCATCATAGCTTTGGCCATCTCCTGAATGACTCGATTTTTCCTTTCCACTACTCCATTTTGTTGAGGAGTTATTGGATCAGAGAATTCTTGAGCTATGCCAGCTTCAATTTAGAATTGCTCCAAATGAGAGTTCTCAAAGTCTCTTCCATTATCACTCCGAAGGCAATTTATACATACTCCTTTCTCATTCTGCAATCTTTTACACAGGATTTCTATATGTTGAGGTGCTTCAGACTTGGACCTTAGCAAAATTGCACATGTAAATCTGGTAAAGTCATTTACCCCAACCAAATATATACCTTGTCTTTTGCATGATATTGTTATTTGTTTGTTTATTTATGCTTTGAGATGTTTGTATGGTATTTTGTTGTTTGTTGCTTGCTCACTCCCAAGTGCAGGAGATCGTAGCAATATATTTCTCGGAGTACTGAGGTCGAACCACAAGGAGTAGGGTAAATTCAAAGACAATATAATTAAATAACAATTTGAGTGAAGAAGAAAAATACTTTTGCTTGGTGATTGTTAACAAGAATAATAATAAAAACTGATTTTAATCAATAATGTAAATACTAGGGCATTGGGGTGTTTCCCTATATCGATATGAAATTCTTTGTGATCTAAGAAAATATATATTTCATAATTGATTGTTTATACAATTAAAAACTTATGATTCGGTTGAACTAAGACAATTCAAGAATGCATGATAACCTCGATTAATAATGCGGTTAGAAAAGTTTTCAGAAAAACTCATTCACTTTAAAACCTGATTTCTATTTGAAACTATTAGAAATTCATCTAAACAATAAGAAAAACATGATTGAACTTATTGAAAGCATGGAAGAACTAATACATCAAAAAAAATCTAATTGACCAATCAAATATGTTGTTGATAAAATCCTAAAAAGAATCACATTGAATATTCATACCGTATAGAAGAAACATAACCCCTAGCCCTAGCAAAGAGTTTAGGCTGCCATTAGAGAAAGAAAAATACAAGGTTTTCTCTGCCCAAAATTCGTTCACCCAGCCTCCCTTCAAAACTCTAATGTCTAAGTGTCCAAAGAAAATAAAACATTTTCTATTTTAATTTCCGTCCAGGTTTACAGCAGTAACTTGTGAGTTAATTTTGGCCATCAAAAATTGAGAATTTCGAAAAACTCAAAACTGGAAAGTTGTAGATATTTAAATCACGGTTCCAACCCATCTAGCCTTGTGTCAATTGAATTTTTGAGGAGAGAGATACGCTCAAAATACTGATCAGTGCTCAAATCAGATTTTTCCTTTTTAGATTTTGCTTCTTTGATTTCTTTCTTTATTTGAAGCTTCCAATCATGGTAGACGATCCAAGAACTCCAGCTGCACCTCCTTAGACATTTAAGCATGGTCTTTTAGCTCCACTTTAATTTTATTTTGGCCTCCATTCTCTCACAAATTCCTGTAAACTCATCTTTCTCACATGATTTCCTGAAAGTAGAAAATTACACACAATGAATAGCATCTTATTCAAGAAATTATGTAAAGATAAATAATAGGGACTAATGCAAATCATGGCTTAATCATAGTAATAAGGAGATAACGCCCACATAAATATATAACAAGTATACATTTTAAGGCGTTATCATTTGTGTTGATTGTTAAGAGCTTTCCCTAACTGTCATAGTGTGTGCTATCAAAACAACATATATGTATGCACCCATCTCAAACATATAGTGGTAGTAACCATGGATCATCGGTCTTCATTAGATATGGGTACCGAGTGGCAAACTTGCCAACTCATAGCCCAAGGTCATTGGATCATTTCTCGTTGACTATAGTGGATAGACCATGCTATTTTGACCAACGTAATGTTCATTACATTACAAGTTGGGAGGTGTAACGTTCTAGCTATGGGAAATAGTGAAACAACAAACCTACCTTTAGGCCGGTCCATGTTAAAATTGCAATGCATGTTGCGTGTGTTTGGTTAATTGATTGATATAGATGAGGATCTAGTTATGATTGACCCAACCAAGCCTTTTCTTAGGGGAGAATTTGGTCAAGATCAAAGGGAAGGCTTCAAAGAGAACCCAAGACCAACACTCAAGCTAGTTCAAGCTAGTAGTTCCAGTTCCATGCCCATCACTCCCATCATGGTACTGAACCCCGTGAGCATAGAAGACACTCCATTGCTGCAACATCACAATCTTGTATTTGACCTACATGACAGTTCAAGCCAGAAGAAGCCTGAAGATCCCATCACCATGGTGGAAGAGGGAGAACATTCGAACACTGAAGAACCCATGAACACTCAAGAGCTACTGAACACCATGGTAGCTAGTCAAATTCAGCTGAGGGAGGACATGAACCTTATGGCATAACAAATTCAAAACCTGAAGAGTGGCCAAGAGGAGAACAAGACTGACCATAATTTCCCAACCATGGAAGGTGAGAAGAAGATCAATGAAAGGATAAATAAGGTGGAGGAGATGATTAGGAGAGCTTGCAAGATGGAAGACCTCATGGACTACCAATCACTCTCACTTTTCCTTGATGTGAGATTGCCACCCAAGTTCAGGATGCCAATCTTGGACAAGTTTAACGGGATTGGCTGACCAAAGTCCCATCTGAAGATGGATATGAGGGCCATGCAACCTCTAGGAGCAACTGAAGAACTACTTGCTCAAATGTTCCAAAACACTCTGACAGGATCCACTCTTAGGTGGTTCCTCAACCTAGATGATGCTAGAGTAAGGAGTTGGAAGGATATCTGCCATGAGTTTCACAATCAATACAAGTACAATATAGAAGTGGATATGACAAGGAGAGATTTGGAGACCATGAAGCAAGAGCCTAAAGAATTCTTCTTTACCTTCATTACCAAGTGGAGGTCCAAAGCTGCACAGATGATGAATAGGCCAAGTGAAGAAGAACAATTAACTATGGTTGTAAAGAATTTATTATCTGTATACAATAAGTACTTGTTTGCCCAATATTTTCCCAATTTTAAAGCTTTGATTACATTTGGAACCCAAATTAAAGATGCAATGAATAATGGCATTATAAAGAATAAGGACCCACCAAGGTTTAAAAAGAATTTAGGATCTAGTTCTAAAACTGCAGAAGTTTCTAATATATACAAAAATAATCCTTACCAACTTATTGCTCCTATTGCCCCTATGCAAATATCACATGAGTCACCTCCAAGGCCTAGGAGGGAATTTTATGAGTTGTATATACCCATGAGCCAAGTATTTGAAAAACTAAAAGTAAAGGGGTTACTAAAACCCTTAGATCCAAGACCAATCCCAAACCTACTGCCTGCAAGATTTGATGTGACTAAGAGATGTGCCTACCACCAAAGCCCTGGCCATGATACTGACAAGTGTTTTGACCTTCGTCATGCAATTCAAGAATTATTAGACAATAAGATGATTGCACCTCTTACAAGGCCTAGCATCACTAATAATTCCTTGCCCAACCACAATTTTGGGAGAGGACCAAGGATTAATTGCTTGATCATTGAAGAGGAAAGTAAAGAGGACTCGTCTGAGTTGATTTATGACCTACCTGAGTGCTTTATGATGACATGGGAAGAGTTGATGGGTATGATGTCCACTACATGGTCTGACATATGGGGTGAAGATGTAATAGAAACCACAAATTACCCAACATCTATAAATGGGGGGAGACACTTCAAACCTCAAGAAAGTTACCTAACACCTACATACGGGGGGAGACACTTTGAACTCCAATCAAATAACAAAGCACCTACATACGAGGGGAGACACTTCGAACTCCAATCAAATGACCCAACATCTATAAATAGGGGGAGACATTTTAAACCCCAAGATACTGATCTTAATGACCCAACAAAAATTTCCCACATCACAAGGAGGGGTGATACTTCAAATCCCCACATTTGGAGACCGACAACCCGGTAGAAGCCTTGAACAAAGCCACCCAATAAACACCCGCTGAAGAGGATGAGGTCCTTAAGCAAGACACAAGCCAATATATCTTTATGGGGTTTACTCATGGCCTCATACAAGCACCGTCAGAATCTGGTAGACATTCTTAATCAAATCCAAGTCCTGAAAACCACTACTTCTCAAGACCTGTGATAGGCCAAAAATATATTGACCCCTTAGGTAAATTAACCAATTAATTAGCCAAGTGAATTAATTAAGTTAATTTAACATGCAATATGCATGGTAGCACAAACAAATCACCAAATAACTAAATGCAGTGGAAATTAAATTTGACACAGGTGATATGTTTACGAATGGGGAAAACCACCAAGGCAAAACCCCACCGGGTGAATTTAAGGTCATCATTCTTGAGAATCCACTATTATCAAAACAAGCAGTTACAAGTAAAATGAATCCCAGTACCTAATACTAACCTACAGTTGAACCATTATCCCAATACACAATTGGACTTGTAATGTAGTGACAATCTCTTCTTTCAATGCACGACTCCAGCTATGTGACTAACCAATCGATGCACAGATCCCAATACGTGACTAACACACCAACTTAAGAAAGATAATGGCTGCAAAGTTCTTAAGTTCATCCACACGATGAAGATCAAGAAGCTCATTGGTTACAAAACCCTCAGCACAAAGACGCGCAGCTTCTTCAAGAGAAAGATGAACTAGAGCAAATTGTCTTTGGTCACAATTTGAGTGAATAATCACTTTGCATCAAGTTGCATCACCTTTGACGGCCCTTAATATAATCCTTATATATGTCTAGGGTTATAAGAAAAGAAACCCTACATAAATAGCTTGGATATGCATGAAAAACAGATCTGGAAATCTGAATTTTGTAATTCTCGATAGATACAGCTCCTGTCCAGAGTTGTCAAGAATTATATATTAAATCTCGATAGATACATCTGTTGAGCTATCTGTCAAGCTTTAATGAACAACACTTCTTCACTTGATTCTTGGATAGATTTGCATGGCTTCAATACTAGACTTGAACTCTTGTTCCTTAAATATTAAACATATCCTAGATCTACCTAATTACAAGTAAAGTGCGTTTTGTTAAAGGATTAGTCAATTCTATATGACATATGTTCTTAACAAGTTCCACATATGTCCTAACAACCTGAATGCTATGATTGGGTCTATAACTAGGGAACTCACTATTTCCTACTCTGACAAAGATTTAACGAAGAAGGGTAAGTACCATAATGACCCACTACACATTACTGTAGATGCCAAATGCAAGAGGATTCCAATGGTTCCAATTGATAATGGTTGCTCTTTTGTAGCAGTCATTATATTTCATATCAGCCTCAACAGACCTGAAATGATTAGAATCAGTGCGTGCACATTTGGAAGTTGGTTTCTTGGTAGTAGAATGTTTGGTAGGAGACATCTACACAAATATCACAGAGAACAAGGAGCAAAACAAGTGCACAAACACAAAGATGAAACAAAATTTGATTAGATTCATGTTTGTTCAAAACAAAGGTAAAACAACCTAAAACAGAGCAAAAGCAAAAGCAACTCAATACATAGCAAATAAACTTAAACAGCATGCTAAAGATGTTTAACCCTGTAAACAAAAGCACAATGCATGAAAAAATAATTGTGTATGTGTGTGTCTGTGCTGAGCATGTGCTGATGCAAGTGTGTGCAGCATGTGATGTATGGGGATGCAACATGAGATGCATGAGATGTGCCCAAAGTGTGCTTAATGTGTGCATGGCATGGCATTGAGGCACAAAATGAGCACAATGTGTAAAATACACATCCAATGACCAAAACATGATAAACATGATCAATCAAGACAAAATCCAAGTATTGGAACTCACTTGAGTCCAATTCATCACAAAAATGTCACTAGGACATTTTGTCAAACACCTAACATGTAACAAATTACACAGATGATGTAAAATGCATGAACATAATGCAAATTGCCTCAATACATGCTTAAACTGCCACAATACATGCTCAAACTGCCACATGGGGCCAACATAGATACACAAACATCAAATGGGACTCAGCCCAATCAAGATTTTGGAAAACTTTTCACAAAATTGAGAAACCTAACCCTTTTTTGAAAAAATCCCCAATTTTGAAAGCCCTAAGCTAAAATCTACAAAATTGAAGGAAAAATGAAAGCAATGTTTAGAAAAACATACCTTGAAGTGATTTTGTAGAGATTTTTGCTTGAAAATGATGGGGTTTAATTGAAAAATGATTTTGGGTTGATAAGGGTTCGAAGAAAGGCAGTGCGAGGGAAAGTTTAAGTGTTTAAAAAATGTCACATCTGCATTATAAAACTGAAAACACGCGTTTTTCGTGGGTTAGACAGTAGCGATCCAATCATGAGACAGTCACGAAAATGACCACTGAAGCTCAAAAGTTTTCGCGAGAAGTTGTTGGTCGCGAAACAATCGCGATATAGTCGCGAGACTCTCTGTATGAAATTGAGAAATTTCCAGATTTTGCCTAAAAACATTTCGTGAGAAGATTTAGTCGCGAAATACTCACAAGGCAGTAGTGAGACTCTCTCTATGAAAATGTGACTTTTTAATTTCCCTCAAGCACATTTCGCGGGAAGCTATAAGTCATGAGCTTCTCACAAAACCACCTCTGAACCAATTTTTGAAAAAAAACACAAAAATGCATTTTGGACAAAAACTAAAAACACGAAAGTATAAAATCACTTTCAAAAACAAATAAAACACTCAAAAATATTTTTGGGTTTGATCAACAAGAATATGAGCATACACATCACATTTGAACATGTACAATCACACAAATGAGATAAGCATTATCTGAACAAAGTCTTATGTGATATGTGTGAGTATCAAATGTGGAATAGTCCATAGACCAGAGTGAAGTTTTAATGATCAATTCAATCAAGTCATACACAATTGATACAAAATCAAGTGGACTATCTCAATTATAGAAATGAGCATATATGACCTCCCACAAGAGAATGATTACAAAACTTAGAAGCTTTTCATTTGGCTTCTGAATAAATCATAACAATCGATCCTTTTTGGATAATACATCTCTTTTTGAGATCGGTGCTTGAAATTTTTGACATTTCAACATGTAGAGTTAGCCTTTGGGTTTTTGAGCACGCTACATTTCAAAACACAAGTCGCTTTCCCTTTTTCCTAGTCAAATACTAGTATATGCGACATACTTTTGCAGCTCTTAATCTCTTTTCATTTGGAGATTTACATTTGGAGAGCTCTATAGCAAAAACATAAAAATAAAGTGGGAAGAGATATAGGCACAAGTCTAACCAAGTATCAAGACTATTGACCAATCATTTATGATAAGCTTGAAGATCTATTTACAACAGTCACACATAGATTTGAAGATTTCTTCCACAAAGATATATGTGCATATAGAACAAGCTAGGCTCATAAATGCACCATGCCATTAGTACGTAAGTACTAGGCCAAACTCACATGTGATACACAAAAAAACAAGTGATCAAACTTTTTGAAGATTTTTCAATTTTTATGGGTTTTTGTATTTTGAACACACTAAAAAACAAAACAAGAAAAGTAAGATCAATAACAACAAGTAAAAACAAAACTTGTAAAAGGAAACATGCTCAAAACAGAAAGCAATGCATGATAAAATGCATGAACCTATGATTCTAAACATTGGAAGTATTGATGCATGGACATAGGAGATAATCATACATGAGTACCCCTCTTCACCCACACGTCACGTGCGTTTGGGGTGATATCCCTATAGGATTGGGTACGTGAATTGTGACCTTCAAACCTGTTGTTGAAGTTTGCCAAACATATGGCGAATGCCTCAATCATCTTCATTACGTCCATCACACTGGAATCTCCATTTTGACTTCTTGATTACCCAACAGCCCAATTCCTCTTGTCATCTCTTGGTCCTTTTGACCTTTGATCCCTAGCATTATTCAATGCTCTCAACTTATGACAATTGAGTCTGGTATGTCCTTAAGGTCCACAATGATGGCATACATGGTTCATTCTCGGACCTCTTTGTGTTTTTAGAGGTGATCTTCCTTTGGCTTTAGACCTGACCATTGATTGGTTGCGAGGCTTGTTTAACACCCTTTGGTTTGCCACATCCTTCTTTTTCTCAACCTCTGCTTTCTCCACAGTAGGGGCAATTACAACCTGCTCTTTAGCCTTCACAAACTTCACTTCTTTGGAGATATTCACCGCTGAACTACTTTCTCCGGTGTATCCCAATCCGGTTTTGTCAGAAAAAGGTTTCTGATGAGAAAGGACTTCATTAATCTTCTTGGTGGAGACTCGCTCTACTTTAGCATTTGCTTGAACCACTTCAAGCTCAAGAAATTTCACCTTCGTGTAAGCCTCGGTTAACTCACCATTCAACGTCTCAATCTCACACTTGGCCTCCTTATATCTTACTAGGAGACTTCTATAGTCCTCCTCTGCCTTCTTCATCTTTTTAACAGTTGCCTTGGCCACCCTTGCATATTCTCCAGACTTCTCGAGAAGGGAATTGTAGTTCTCTTGAAGACCCACTAAACTTTCATCTTCTTCAGCATCTGATTCTTCTACAATTCCTATGGATTCCTTGTCACTATGCTTCCTAAGTCCTTTGAAGATTCTTCTACAATTCCGATTCAAGTCCTTTGAAGATTCAACATCAGCAATGGTCATAAATGCTGAGAAATTCCCTTCTTCATCACAACTATCCTCTGAATCTGAATTGGAAGAATCTGAATCACTGAGAGTTGTGGCATATGCCTTGCCCTTCATTGTCAAATAATTAGGACATTCTCTCTTGACATGTCCATGTCCATTGCACTCGACGCAAGTGATTCCTTGAGTAAATTGAGACTCCTTCCCATCTTTCTTCCTAAATTCCTTCCTATCACCCTTGGGAGATGCAAACTTTCCTCTGTTGAAAGGCTTCCCATGGTTGTTCATCTTTAGAAATTTTCGGAAATTCTTTGCAAGGAATACAACTTCCTTCTCCACATCATCCTCTTCTAAGGAGTTGTCCATTCTCTCGATGATGGTTTTAAGAGCAAGTGATTTGGTCGATTTATGAGAAGGCAATCCCAGCTCATATGTTTGGAGAGATCCAATTAGCTCTTGGATTTTGATCTCATTCAAGTCTTTACTCTCTTCTATAGCTGTGACTTTTGCTCGGAAACTCTTCGGTAAAGACCTCAAGATCTTTCTCACCACCTTAGAATCCTCAATCTTCTCTCCAAGATTGAGTTTGGCAATTACAATCTCATTGAGCTTTCCATAGAAAGAATCGAAAGCCTCATCATCTCCCATCTTAAGTTCTTCAAATCTGGTGGTTAGCATTTGAAGCTTCAAGTCCTTGACTTTCTTGGTACCTTCATAGGTCGTTTCACGAATCGTCCAGGCTTCCTTAGCTGTCTCCACGTGTGATATCCTGTGAAAATCATCAGGGGACACACCATAGAATATAGCATTAATGAACTTACTATTCGCATTAGCTAATGCAAGAGCTGCTTTGTCCCATTCGGACTTGGCAGTTGTGGGTTTAACATATCCATTCTCAACAGAATCCCATACGGACTCATCTATAGCACACAAGAAAGCCCTCATTTGAACCTTCCAAAAAGCATAGTTGCCTCCATCAAAGAATGGTGGGGCATTAAAAGGTTGTGACTGGTCCATCACAAAGGGTCAAGGATCACACTCAGGTATTTAAACCAAAGCGAGTGTACCCGCTTTGATACCAATTGAAAGCTTGAAAATGTGTTGAAAACACAAGAGATGTTTAGAGCCCCAAATAAAAGTTACGGCTCAATTGATTTTACACTAACTTAATACTAAGTGTGGAATAGTGTAAATGTGAGCGGATAAACAAACAAGCTACTTTAATCCATAATCAAAGCAACACAGCAGTAAAATGGAATGTAAAAGAGTAGGGAAGAAGAATACAAACACAGATAACACGCCGATGTGTTATCGAAGAGGAAACCGAAAACCTCGGGGAAAAACCTCTCTACCGCCCTCCGAGCGGTAAACGATCCACTAGACAATCAGTTGGGATACATGGGTTAGTAAGAGACCCTCCAAGCCTAATCTACCCGCTGTACCTAAGCCCTCCAAGCTCCTACTCCAACAAGGCTTCTCGGAACCGAGTCTTGTCTAGCTCTCCGGATCCCGCAACAAGCTCCGTGTTGCATCTACCATCCTTGCCTTCTTCCAATGCTTCCTAGCAGCACCAAAACCTCACTTGACACTCTGAAAGGGTGTGGTAAGTATTTGGGCTATCAAACTCTCAATGGTATGGAAATGGAGAGGTAGGAGTTGAGGAAAATCCACAAGGTTTTATGTAGAGGATTGTGGGTATAACAATCTCTAACTCTCAAGGTGTTTGACTAAGGTTTTCCCTCAGAAGCACTCCTTAACATTTGTGGGTAATAAGGGTATATATAGTGTGGGTACAGAAAGTGTGTATCAGATAGTACAGACTGGCAGAATAGAATGTCTCGTGAGTGTCTCGCAAGAAGGCCTTTCCCGCGAGATACTCGCGAGACACAGCTATCTCCATCTATACTAACTCTTTGCATTCCAGTCATGTGCAGCACATGCTTTACTTCGTGGGAAGCTAAATTGCGAGATACCTGCGAAAACCTCTTCAATCTTCAATAGCTTAAGTCTTCACACTCCCTCTCTCTCTATCACACAACCCTTACAATCAAATCCCACAATAAATACAGGGTACACAAGATTGAATAAAATTACAATCAAATTTGGCACGAAATAAAAGCCAACAAAATACATATTTGTAAATCACAACTTTACAGAGCAACTAATCAAAATGGAAGTGGCATTGGATTTCTCTTAATTTCTCCAAAAGGGACACACATCCCATTTGTTGGTAGGCTTAATTTTCCTACCACTAACAATGCCACTGAATATGAAGCTTGCATTATAGGGTTACGAGCAGCCCTAGGTCTTGGAGTGAAAGAGTTGGAAGTATATGGTGATTTAGCCTTAATAATTTCTCAAATTCAAAATAGATGGAAGATCAAAGAAGAAAGGCTAATGCCTTATCATGAATGTCTTCAGAGATGGGCTTCAAAATTCAACAAGATCCAGTACTAATACGTGCCGAGAATGCAGAATCAGATTGCAGATGCTTTAGCAACAATGGCATCCGTGATGGATGGACCTAAGGAAGATGAAGCTAGACCAATAGTGGTGGAACAAAGAGGAAAAGAATAGGGACGGTGAATGGTATTCAGACATTCTACAGTACCTCAAGGATGGGACATACCTAAAGTATGAAGAAAAGAATGACTAATTGACCATTAGAAGGTTGTCCACTAATTATACTATTTATGGAGAGAGGCTTTACAGACGATCATATGATGAAATTCATCTCTATTATGACTGCCAAGGAAACACAGTAAATAATTGAAAAGGTTCATGAGTCAAATTATGGACTACATATGAATGCACACATGCTGTCACGGAAGATAATGAGACAAGGCTATTATTGGACTACTATGGAAGCTGACTGCGCAGCTCATGTTAGGAAGTGCCATTAATGCCAAGTCCATGGAGATATGAAGCACATGCCACATATGCCATTACATACCATGACATCACCCTGGGCGTTCTCTACATGGAGAATAGATATTATTGGGAAGATTCACCCAACAGCATCCAATGGCCGTGAATTTATACTTGTTGCTATTGATTGCTTCACTAAATGGGTAGAAGCTACCTCCTACAAGGTTTTGAACTTGAAGAAATTTGTCAATTTATTCAAACTAATATCATTTGTAGATATGGGGTACCTCATGAAATTATCTCTGACAATGGGCTACATTTCAAGGGAGAAACAGAGAAGTTGTGGTGGCAGTTCAATATTCAGCACCACAATTCCTCACCCTATCATCCTCAGACTAATGGGGTAGTTGAGACTATAAACAAAAACATAGATTGAATTCTAAAGAAGAGCACAAAGAACTACAAAGATTGGCATTTACAATTACCCTATGCACTTTAGGGGTATAGAACATCAATTCGATCTTTCACAGGAGTTACTGCTTATTCCTTGGTGTATGGGATGGAAGCAGTCCTTCCCATTGAAATGGGTGTCCGTTCATTGAGGACAGTACTAGAGAGTGAAATCCCTAAAGTAGATTGGTTACAAAGTAGATATGACCAACTATGCATGATGGATGAGGAGAGACTCAAGACCTTGTATGACATTCAAGGTTACCAAAGGAGGCTTAGGAAAGCTTTTTACAAGAATGTAAGAACTAGAGATTTGAAGTTGGTTGATTTAGTGCTTAATGAAATCTGAGCTCTAATTCAAGAGACAAACGGGAAGTTCAAACAAAATTGGGCAAGTCTATATGTTATCAAGCATATATACTCTGGGGGATAGTAAGGCTGATGGACTTAGATGCAAAACCTTTTACTGAGCCAACCAACATGGATCAATTGAAGAAATACCACGTCTGAGGTGGTAGTCTAAAAACACCACCTCTGAAGTGGTTGTAAGATATGTTATTTCCTTTCCTATGTTCAGTACCAAAAAAATAAAAATAAATAACAAACAAACAAACAAAAAAGGGTAGGTTGAAATCTACGCAAAAGGAGAGTAAAAAAAAAAAAAAAAAAAGAGTGAGAGAGCATACTAGGTTGAAAACCCAAAAGGGCAGCTTAGGCAAAAGTTAAGGCTAATAAAAATGAACTACGTGATGACCTGATCCTTTTGCCAAGGAGGTACATAGGCAACCATACATTGGTCAGGTCACAACTTCCCCAAACCCACCATATACTCGTTAAGCAAAAAAAATTGTTGTTCCCAAAATTCCACCATTCCAATAAACCATGCCATTACATAAAAATTCAAAGACCCAAACCCTAAAAGCCTACAACTTAAACGAAACCCTTAACCTAGAAGTCCTAAATAATTCCTAAACCTAAGAATTTCACATCAATTTTTTTATTTTATTTTTTTATAAACATGAAACTAGAAGATCATTTTTTCTTCAGTCTTTTCTCCTTTGGTTGTTCATTGATTTCATCTGTGCTAGGTACTTTGTCATCTTTGACCCTCCTTTTAAACTTGTAGTTATCAGCCTCGTGTCTTTCTCGGTTGTCTCTGAGGAATTGTTTTCTCATAGCAACCATGTCAGCCTCTTTGTCCACAATCTTGTTTACCAGCCAGTTAGAATAGTTCGTGGTCATCCTTTGGAAGTGGACCTTAACAAAGGATTAATCCACTCGGTCAGCCATCTCCAAACACAACAGCATGTTCCTTGTGGAAGTAGGATTTATGTCCACAGGAGTAAAACATTTTCTTCTTTTTCCACTAGGCATTCCTTACTCGTATTGGAATTGCCTCAAGAGTCTATCAGCCTTGTAGAAAGTTGCTCTCCTTAATCCAACTAGGAAGATATGATTTGATCCTTGAGACCACAACAAAGGATCTAGGCACTTCCACCAAAAACAATTCAATTGAATTGAGATAATGGATTTCTTGTTTAGAAATTTCACCCAGTCGCTTTCAATTTGACACTTGGTTTTGAGGACAATCCTACCGAGGAAATTGCCAGACCATAATCAACAACAATAGGCATGGCAATCTTGTCCATTTTTTCCATCAACCATATTTACACAGCCAAGGGACTCCCAAGAAAGTTTTGTGACTTTCCACCATGAAATACAGAGTCCAATCCCAAAAGAGTTTCTACTAAGATCAGAGGAATAGGATTATCATCATCTTCAATTTGACTCACAATACCTATGGCTCGAGCATCTACAAAACTAGGTCTTTCAAAGCAAACCAAAAATTTTCCCATTAAGCAAAGAGTTAAGCCAAAATTCTTTTGCATGTTGTCAATCACTCCATCAGTACGTTTATTAATCAGTCTTGAAAGAACTGCACAAAGATTCACCATGTGCCCTTCAATCATGCTACTGGTAATTGAAGTAGGAAGTCCTAAATCATTAAACAAAATTTCCTTGTGCCTGGGATCACAAAAAACTGCTACGGATTTCTTGCTAGGATCTTAACCCAGAATAGTTGAAAATTCTTCAATTGTGGGACAAAGTTTAGCAGTTTGAAACCAGAATACATGATCTCCAATATTCCAAAAATTCATAGCAACACGAAGGAAATACCACTTGATCTTGACATTCCTCAAAACTTTGATTCCCTCTAGTTTGTAGACTGTAAAATTGTCTTGGTACTAAAATCAAACTTATGAACCCATCTATTGATATCATGAATTGTTGAATGGGAGAAATTTTGGTTGTTTTCGATGCCTAGCCTTGATCTTGGCAGAGCGGAAAAGACCGCCGCCGTCGTAGGCCTTCGTTCGATCACTCGCCAAGGCAATAGCTCCTGTGCGCGCAGGGCCCGTTGGAGGCCCCTCTTGATGAATGTGCGTGGTGTTTGCATGGAGCTTTGGGTGTTTCTCTCTCTCGGTGGGGGAAGGTAGGTCTACCTTTGGCGTTATGGCAGGAATCTGGGCCAAATTTTAGGTGATTACCAAAGATAAGTGGAGTCGCTACCAATCATTGGGTTTTTCTAAGGTGTGATTGTTTACCTGTTTCTAGTTGATTTTATTACCAGTCCTAGGCTAAGAAAAAATTTCATTTTTCCTAATCTAATATGGATGGCAAAAAATCTTGATTCTTAGGTTTGGGAGTTTGGTTATGTGTGCAGAAGGTGTTAGGCACCCCACGATGCTTGTCCAAGGACAACCCTTTGTTTTGATAAAACCTTAATTTTTGGAGATTGGTAGTAAAAACATGATATCGGCATTGGCTATCGGGGCTTTGCATGCATGGGGGTTTTAAGGTTTGGCTTTTGAATGGGTGTGGTCCCAATCTATGCTTTCCTAAGGCATTCGAGCAAAGTGCCAGATTTGCACCATGAAAATATGGCGAGAAGTCACCTTACTTTTGCGGCAGAAATTAGGCATTGCTAGCCTTAAGTGACACGGATTGTGATAATCACACCGAAAAAGGGCAAACAGGTATATATATACATGCATCATGCACAATGCTAGCACACAAAGTAGGAAAGTAAATGCCTACATCCCTAGAGCAAGGCCAAAAATATAAGTGCAGGAAAGTAAACAAGGGTCCCCATACTCTAGAGATGAGGATGAATGGTACAAGGCATGATATACCAAATACAAACCATCTAAGGGAGAAAGGGAAGAGTAAGGAGGGGGTTTAAAAGAGTACATAACCAGAGGGAAAGACTAAAGCTTAAACCTACTAACTATAGCCGCTTGGCCCATGCTTGCGCTCATGCCCTTTTGCTTGCGCCTAGGAGACTGTGCCCTAGCTCCATGCATCCTCACTCCATGTGTGTACATGCAAAGGAAAAGACAAGAAATCAGTAAACAAGCAATGGAAGGAAAATGCGTAGATAATAACAAATTGACGCAAAGCGAACATGCAAGATAGATATGGCAAGCATAGCATGAATGCAAGCAAATGAGCAAAAGAGATAGCAAACAAAAAAGATAGCAAACAAAAAAGATGGCACGCAGACAAGCTAAAGGGAAAACAAGCAAGAAAATGAACAAACAAAGCAAGAAAGCAAACAAAAGGTGGTGTCCGCGAGGGACAAATATTGGTTTGGATTGGATGTCCATAACTTCATTGTGTTAAAGCATGGACGACACATCAGCAAGCAAGACTCATGTATGGACATGTAAGCAAGTGTGTAAAGATGCATAGAAAGCCCACGAGTGGCACAAACAAGCATGGTAAGCAAACATTGCATGGAGCGAAAAAAGGGATAGGTGTGCACGAAGCAACCAGCATCATGGTGATGCATCCCAAAAGGCTACCTCTAAACAAGGCCTCATGAACGTTGGGTGTAACCAAACAAGATCAATCTCATGAAGGGTACCAAACATGGCAAGGCCTAGGATAAGAGAGGCCAACACAAGCATAAAGCATAGAAGCAAGCAAGCATAGAAGAAAGCAAGCATAGACATGCAAAATGGGTGATCCAAACCCTTTGATATGGGCCAAGGTGTATGGACGATGACAAAGACCATAAGGTCAAAATCAGGTCCTAACCAATAGGCCAAAACACAAGAAAGAAAGGTAAAGTGACAAAAGGGCTACAATAGCACATGGTAAGACAAACATAGCCTAGATCTAAGAACACAAACATGGCATGGAGCGCACAAGCACATGGAAGATGGCATAAAGCAATAAAACGTAGATCCAAGCACACAAGCATGTGAAAACATAGATCTAGATATATAAACATGTGAAAATCTAGATCCTAGCATGCAAGCATACAAAAATGTAGATCTAGGTGCATAAGCATGGCAATGTGTGTGAATATGTGAAAGCTAGCACATAAACATGAAAGAACATGAATCCAAGCATATAAACATGTACGGACACAGATCTCAACACAAAACATGGCAAAAAGCATAAAAACGAATAGATCCGTGTAAAGCATAACCATAGACATGATATCAAGCATGTGAGTACATAGCCCTAACATCAACACAAAGAAAAGAGAGGAACAAAATAGAGGAAATATGGCATAAAACCCTAAGCATGTAGATCTAAACAAACAAGCATGTAGAAACATAGATCTAAGCATAAAACATGGCATAAGACATAACAACCAGGGAATCTAAGGTAGAAACCCACATAAAACAAGAAACATGCTAAAGAAAGCAATAAAACATATTATTATGGCAAAAAGAGCAAGAACATGCTATGAAAAAGATTTATAAGGTTAGGTGTATGGATGATAGCTAAAAAAGCTACATCCAAACCCCTAAACCCCAAATCCAAGATGTAGAACCAAAAAAAGGGATATTGGGTTCAAAAGCAATACCTTGTGCTCTTGGTGGAGAGAGAAGAATCAAGAGACATTGACGTGTTTTTGGGTCTTTTTTGGTGTTTTGAAGAGAGGAAAAAAAAATGTAGATAGAAGCTGGGCAGAAGCGAAATTTCAGAAAAAAAAATGTGTCCTCCCTTGTTTGTGGCGTGCCTGGGGCTATTTATAGCCCTGGGCGCGAAAATCAAGGCGGCGGCCATTCAAGGGCCGCCGACCCCAAATGGTTCCTGATCTAGCTGATCTTGAATCTTTTAGATAGAGGTAGAGTTGTTTTGGCTGAAATGAATGAACCTGTAATTGAACAACCAATGGATGAAACTAGGGATGATGTAGTTGTATTAGATACACCACAAGATACTACTCATGAGATGTCTAGTACATAGGTGCCTCGTTGTAGTGGGAGGATTGTTAGGCCACCTATAAGATTTACAGGTTTGGGAGAAACTTATGAAACCTATTGATTGCAAATGGGTTTACAAGAGGAAGAGAGGGATAGATGAAAAGGTTGAAACCTTTAAAGCAAGGCTAGTGGCGAAAGCGTATACACAAAAAGAAGGTATTGATTATGAAGAATCCTTTTCACCAGTAGCAATGCTTAAATCTATTAGAATTCTCTTATCCATTGCTGCTCATTATGATTATGAGATTTGGCAAATGGATGTCAATACTACATTTCTAAATGGCAATCTTGAAGAAGAAATTTATATGATGCAACCGGAAGGTTTCATAGCGAAGAACCATGAGCATATGGTATGCAAGTTAAACAGATCCATTTATGGACTTAAGCAAGCATCTAGGTCATGGAATATCAGATTTGATGAAGCAATCAAGTCATTTAGTTTTGAACAAAATCTTGATGAACCATGTGTATACAAAAGACATCAAGATAAAGTAGTAATGTTCCTAGTGCTTTATGTTGATTATATTCTGCTCATTGGAAATGATGTAAGGGTAATGTCATCAGTAAAGGTTTGGTTGTCAAGCCAATTTTATATGAAGGACCTGGGTGAAGCTAACTTTATTCTAGGGATCAAGCTTTGGCAAGATCGCAATAATAAGATGTTAGGCTTGTCACAAGCTGGATATATAGATAAGGTTCTAGAACAGTTTAGTATGCAAAATTCCAAGAAAGAATTGCTTCCTTTTAGACATGGAGTTCCTCTATCTAATGACCAAAGGCTTAAAACTCTTGAGGAAGAAAATATGATGAGACAAGTTCCTTATGCTTCTATAGTGGGAGGTTTCATGTATGCCATACTTTGTACCAGGAAGCTGAATACGTTGCTGCTTGTGAAGCAGCAAAGGAAGCTATTTGACTCAAGAATTTCCTTTATGATCTTTGTGTTGTGAGAATGAAGCAAGTTCCTATCACCTTGTTTTGCAACAATAGTGGAGCGGTTGCACAATCCAAAGATCCAAGGAATCATTGTTGGGGTTTATGCCCTAAAATCCAATTTATTGGCATGTCATAAATAATTAAATTGTTTAATTATGTGAGACTATATATAAATGAACTAATGAGACATTATCATAGTCCATGAGATGCATTGTATGTGATTTATGTGATTTAGTCACAGAAGATATAAATCACAAGTTCCTTGTAAACTTAAAATGTAGATCATAGTCGATGATGAAGTTGGGCGTTTCATCTGCGAAGACTATAACACATCAACTAAGATGATTTGTCTTGATCATGGAAGTGGGGACTTCTAGTTGATGTGTTGATGTGTCTTAAGAGTTAAGATATATTGAATTGGATTGCTGTGTGATTAATTATTTAATCAAAAACTGTCACCTGAATAATTAATCTCATGACTTCTAATTTCATAAACTCTTAATCCTGAGAGGGTAGTGAACCTGATCATGAAATGTAGGTTACTTTGATATATCAAGAGTGAAATCTAATATTCACAGTCAAAACCTCAGTATGTTGGGTAACCACACTTAGTGTTGAGGGAACACATATTCTCAAGATGGAATCCATAATCTCTTTTTATGGAGACACAAAATATCCTCTTGAGATAAGTTTAATGGGGAATTAGTTATTCAGGACGCCCACTTTAGTAAGGAGTTACTAAAGCTTATATTTATTGAAATTGGATTTCAATAAATTTGAATAACTAAAAGATTAAACCGAGTACTCAAGGATAAAATAGTTGTTTACAAAGTGACAGTTCCTTATTACTTTGTTCACTATGGATATTTCATGGACGGGTCAAATGATATCGTTAGTGTCTTGGGATATAATTTATTAATAAGGCCTAGAGTGCAATTATATTTATATAGTGGTATTAGATATAATTAATGGTAACTTTGGACTTGTCAAGAGTTGACAGAAAAGCCCAAGGCCCATTAGAGCTAGAGTTTTATTTGTTCCCTTTGGTCCTATCTCAAACCATAAATTAAAGCCCAATTGGGTAGGCCCAAAAGGCTAACCCAATTAGATAATCAGTTTTTATTTAATAAGTGTTATTAAATAAAGTAACTACAAAGGTAGCTAGTATGTACGTATGATGAAAAGAAAAGAAAACAGTTTTTCTCTATAATGAGAAGAACAACTTTCTTTAAGAATCAACATACAAAAAGACTGATTAAGACCACACTTCTTGGGCACCATATAGAATTGAGATGAAGATTAAAGGTATTCTCAAGTCTTGGTTTTGAATTTCACCACATCAAGGTACGCTTTCTATTCTTTGTTCTAGAATTCAAGGTTACATGTTATCTTTCATGAATGAAGTAGATCTACGATTATTACTTCCACTGTGTGTCTTGTATGAGATGCAAAACCATTTTTTCCAACAATCACAAGAAAGGAAAGCACATTGAAAGAAAGTACCACATCGTTCAAGACATTGTTGCTCGAGGAGATGTAATAGTAGCAAAGATTGATAGTGCAAACAATCTAGCAGATCCCTTTACCAAAGCGTTGCCCCAAAGGACTTTTAAGTCATATTTGGAGGGAATGGGAGTTAGATTAGTGCACAATAGTCTTTAGGGCAAGTGGGAGATTGTTAGGATTAGTGCCTTTAAATCCTATTGTATGATGCTATGTATGACATTATGTATGACTTAATGTTGTGTTTAATAAAGTTGTTTTATTATTATCTAAAATAATGGTAATATGAATATTTGGACATTATCATTTAGTCCATGAGATGTATAGTATGCGATTTTTGTGATTTAGTCACAACAGATATAAATCACAAGTTCTTTGTAAACTCGGAATTCTAGTTTATAGTCGGTGATGAAATTGGGCATTTCATCTGCGAAGACTATAACATATCAACTAAGATGATTTGTCTTGATCATGGAAGTGGAGACTTCTAGTTGATATGTTTTAAGAGTTAAGACATATTGAACTGGACTACTGTGAGATTTATTATTCTTCTAACAACTATCAAATGAATAATAAATCTCATGACTTCTATTTACATGAACTCTTAATCCTGAGAGAATAATGGACTTGATCATGAAGCGTAGGTTACTTTGATATATCAAGAGTGAGATCTAAAGTTACGATCAAAACCTCAGTATGTTGGGCAGCCAAATTTAATGTTGATGGAACATATATTCTCAAGATGGAATTCATAATCTCTTAACGGAGATATAAAATATTCCATTCAGATAAGTTTAATGGGTTCAATTATTCAGAGTGTTAGGTCTAACCACTTTAGTAAGGACTTACTAAAGTATGTATTTACGAAATTGGATTTCATAAATATATGATGAATAACTTAAAGGATTAAAATAAGTAATCAAGGATTAAGATGTAGTAATCTTCAAAGTGGCAGTCTACATTTATGACTTTGTATTACTACGAATATTTTATGAAGGGATTACATGTACAATAAAGTCTTGGGATATAATTTATTAATAACCCCTAGAGTGTAATTATATTTATATAGTGATATTAAATATAATCAATGGTAACTTTGGACTTGTCAAGAGTTGATAGAAAAGCCTAAGGCCCATTGGAGCTAAAGTCTTATTTGTTTCCTTTTGGTCCTACTCCAAGCCACATACTAAAGCCCAATTGGAATGGCCCAAGAGGCTAGCCCAATTAGATAATCATTTATAAGGAGAGAAACACACAAAATTTTAAAAGAGAATGAAATAGTTTGTATGTGAGTGCTGGGCACTCTCATATCCCTTGAACACATTCATATAAACTGATTGAGATCACACTTCTTAGGCATAAGTGGAATTGGAGTGAAGATTAAAAGTGTTCCCAAGTACTTCTAATCTTTGTTTTGAAATTCACCACACCAAGGTACACTATCTTGTTCTTATATTCTGAAATATACGTAGTACATGTTATCAATTGCGAATGAAGTAGATCTGTTAATTTTCCATTGCATATGTTTTGTATACGATGAAAACATGTATTTTTCCAATAGAGATAAGGGGGTACTTTGGGCCCATCGCATTACCACAGATTCGTACTGAGAGGCTATAGTGTAGTATTCCCTGGGACGAGGCTTCTACCAACGCTCATCTTTGTTGGTGCTTCCTGTGCTTCCTCGGTAGTTGCTTCTTGGGCAACAACCAATTTGTGTTGACTTGTCAGCCATTGTGGGCTATGGGAGTAGTCTTTGGCATCAGGATGTATGACTAGGGGTTAGTGACCTACGGCTTCTTCATTTCTTTCTTAAGGTGAGCCTCCCAGCAAGACTTCAAGAGTTTAGAGGGATGTTGGTAGATATTGACATGGTGGGCATATGAGTACATCCTAACCTTGCGGACATATTATACGGGATTGTCCTTAATAGCATACCCACGAGCATATGCATGGGCTCATTGTAGGATCACTAGAGTTGTTGTGGTACAGCCGGTCACTATCTTCGTAGCTGTGGATTGTGTCACCCAAGATGAGATTATAGTTCGTCCATATGACAGCAAGTTATTAGGGAGAGTGGAGCTCACTATAGCCATGGGCCAGACAAGGATCCGACTTTGGTTTTGGGCCCTAACGAGTTAGGAGTTCTTTCTGGCGGAAAGGACCTTTCATTAGGTTATGCCAGTCTATGGAGTGCCCAAGGATCCGCCTCCTCATGGTTTGTCATTTGAAGCCATGGTTCTGGTGATTCGGATTATGCGACGAGTGCTTTTAATGCTTATGTGGACACGAGCAGAGACTATTCCACTTGGTTTGCAAAGTCTTTTGTGGGGCCTATCATCGGAGATGTCCCCGTGAGTGAGGGTAGAGTGCTGGGAGGCGCTGTTTGCGCTCAAGTGGCCACCGGGGCTGAGTGGAGGGCGCATGCCGAGACTACAGAGGCAAGAGTGACAGAGTTTGAGGCCCTATTTACTGCTAGAAAGGCGCACTTGTGGGAGGAGATTACTCAGTCGTTAGCCCGAGAAAGAGAGATCTAGCAGAGAGATAGGGAGATGCTAGATGCTAGAATATATAGAGAATAGAGCCAGTTTTAGACTGAGCTAGCCCTACATTAGGGCTATTCCATGCTCTTGATAGGAGAGTTACAAGCGGCTTATCTTCCTGTTCCGGCTGCCCCCGAGACTCCCGGCCGGGGGCCGATTATTCCTCCATTCAAGCACAAGTACGTGCTAGTTCCTCCAAGCCCGCGAGGTGGTTGGGGTTCTTTTACTCAAGCTCTAGGGCCTTCCCAGGGTCCAAGGTATGCTCTAGGAACTTCAGACGGTGCAAGTCCTTCTACCAGCCCTTTTGCAGGTGGCGATGATAGTTATGATGGTGATACGGACCAATTTATTAGCAGCAAGGATTCTCAATAGAGTTAGCCATTTGTTGTATCATGATGTAGCCCCTGCGTGGGCCTGTATTTTTCATGTATTCTTTAAACATTGCCCCTTGATGAGCCAGCTATGTATGTATACAATGTATTGCCTCGTGGTATGCCTGGGCATGTATGTATTGTATTGCCCTATAGTGGGTTTTGATGTATTATATTATCTCTCTGTAGCATGATGTATGTATGGAACAATGCCTCAGATTAGGACTTATATGTATGAATCTAGGGATGCGCCTTTAAAAGGGCGGCTGATGTATGAAAAACAATGCCTCTGATTAGGACTTATATGTATGATCTGGATAAAACGCCTTTAGAAGGGCGGTTGATGTGCATGAAAGACAATACCTCTGATTAGGACTTACATGTATCTCTGGATAGAATGTCTTTAGAAGGGCTGCTGATGTGTGTGAAAAACAATGCCTCTAATTAGGACTTATATGTGTAACTCTTGAAAAATCGCCTTTAGAAGGGCTGTTGATGTGTGCATAAAACAATGCCTCTGGTTAGGACTTATATGTATCTCTGGATAGAACGCCTTTAGAAGGGCTGCTTATGTGTGCAAAAGACAATGGATCTGATTAGGACTTACATGTATAGCTCTATATAATCTCGGTAAATGCCTCAGAGAGGACTGTTGAGACAAGTTTGACTGGTAGAAAAAGATTGGTATATTGGTATTTGGGGAAGGACTTTCTGGTAGTATGGGATCAATTGATGTTTCATATTTTGATCATGATTTTCTGCACATGGTGGGGAAGGAGGGGTTTTTTGCTTTCTGGTTTTTGGATAGAGAACATAATAATCAAACTTTCTAGAAGGTTCTACAAGGAGGTCAACTTCTGGATCTCCTGCTTCATATCTTTCTTTGAGTATCTGCTGGGAAGATTTTTTCTTCCTTCATGCGTATGCTCTGTGATTTACAGTTGCCACAATACGTGGATCCTCTATATTAATCACATCAAAACACTGGATTTGATAATCAAGTAGAACACTAAGTAGTTTGCTCTCAAAAAGATGTAACGATCTTTCCAGCTCAAATTGCTATGCTCCAACTAGTGTCATATGCTTGTGAAAATGGCCTTAAAATCAAGGCATTTCGAGAAGATGGAAAACCCTACTATGAAGGAAAATCACCTTCTAGTCACATATGGTGGGATATTTGTGATTATAATGATTGCCAAGAGGAAGAAAGTTTTTAAGAAGATCATTCACGAAGGAAGAAAAAATCTTCCCAGCAGATACTCAAAGAAAGATATGAAGCAGGAAATCCAGAAGTTGACCTCCTTGGAGAACCCTCTAGAAAGTTTAAATATTATGTTCTCTATCTTAAAACCAAAAAGCAAAAAATCCTTCCTTCCCCACCATGTGCTGAAAATCATGATCAAAATATGAAACATCCATTGATCCCATACTACCAGAAAGTCCTTCCCCAAATACCAAAATGCCAATCTTTTTCTACCAATCAAACCCAAACACAAGAGCCTTTATCTTGTTATATGTTTTGACCAAACTTCAACTTCTTACTCATAGAATATTCCTCCTTTTGAAAATTTTGACCATCCACAAAACCAATACAAAACATGTTTGAAAAATCAAAAATCCTGTTGGAACCAATACAGATGGAACCAAGAGATAGGTTTCTTCGGCAAAAGCAGCTTTAAACTGGCAGGTAGAAAATGCTATTGCACAAAACCAAGTCCTTTCAAAAATTATGGATAATCAACAAAAGATGGTTGAGGTAGTTACCCATACCTTCTCATCCTCAAATTCTTTCGTTGAAGATTTGAAGAAAAAAATCAAGATGGTTGAACGGAAAGTGGCAACAATAGCTTCCATAGTTAAAGACTTGTCTGTCTCTTTTCCTCATATTGGACAAAAGGAAAAGGAAAGAAAATAGTTATCACCCTTATCTCCAGAAGTCATCATATCTACTCCTTTGTCAGAAACATATCCGGATAAAGATCATTAACCAGCCAAGCCCTTTACTCAAGCTGACATTTGTCAACCCATTTTATAATCTGTCACCCAAGACCCCTACTCTCCTAGGCAATTGTCAACAAGGGGTCAGCCCCTACTAACTCCTCTAGAAACTCATGGTGTTTTGAATGTAAATTATTTTTGTAAGATATTGCCTATAAATAGGTCCCTTGTGTCTTTGTAATGTGCAGAGTGAATAAAGAAAAGAAAGTCCTTGTAAGATGTTCCTCAGTGTTTCTTACGTCTGATGTAAAGAAGCTGTTGAATCTAATAATATCTCTTAACTTGTTGTATCTTGCGCTATGTTCTATCCCATATTTTCATGTTATCTTTTATATGTTCTTTGTAATATATGTTATTAACCAGTTTGGCGATATTCAGCACATCCCCCAACTCAGTGATCTTTCTGTTGTCTCCTATGAGTATGGACTAGTGGACATTGGCATATTAGTGGTAGGGTATGCCTCAGAGTTCTGGGAGGCGCGCAGATCAAGTATAGACTTCCCTCTCTGTTCTAGGGATGATCAAGAGTGGTTCTTTACTGAATTTAGGGTATGGCGAGACTTGCGAGATCCTATCTTTGTGTTTGACTTGTCGTTGCCAGTTTTGACTGATATGCCACTTCTAGTGGATATCTTGAGAGATTATACCTAGAGTTCGAGATCAGGGTTGAAGGGCCCTTGCAGACTTGAGGGAGTGCTTGAGAGAGGCTGTTAGGGATAGAGGTTGCTGTAGAGAGCTAGCCGATACACTCATGGAGGACATCGAGGAGATAAGCAATGTGCAGGAGAGTGAGTTCGCTACTTTCAAGGCAAAGCTTGATCGGAGGGCGCTAGCCCCTCCAGGCATAGAGGCAAAGTGTGCCTAGTTGAGATCCCAAGTCACAGGTTTGGAGGATGAGCTTATGGCTTTTACTCGGGATTTGCTACTCTAGATCATATTTGGGATGAGAAAGCCGCATTAGAGGCTGGTAGGGTCGCGGCTAGTAGCTGAGCTGATGATTTAGCACTAGAGTTGTTGTAGGCGGTCTTATATTCACTCCGCTTTAGATATGGAGTATGAGCAAAAGGGCGATGAGCCTAGCGAGCCACAGTGGGCTTTTCAATGCCTCCAGAATGAGCTAGCCAAGAGAGAGGAGGCCTTGAGAGTTGCTACCGCAGAGGTGAGCACATTGCAGGCTTTGCTAGAGACAGAGAGGCTAAACTCTACTTTTTATCCCACGATGGAGAGGGAGATGGTCCGTCTTCGGCATTCGCATGACAAACTTAGAGAAGTAGCCATATTTGGGCCTCGATGCAGTCGAACTGCTTCACACTTATGCTCAAGATGGCCCGATTCTTCACACTAGTTTTGGGAGGCTATGTCAAGTAGTGTCTGATCGTCTAAGCCATGTTTAATCTACTGACATCTTTTCTTTTTACTTTATTTTTGCACATGAGCTTGGTAGTTAGCATTCCGCCATGTATGGAAAGGTCCTTCGTAAATTGCTAGGCAATTGCATAAGGCCTTCCACTTTTTGTTTTGAGTTCTTAAAGCATAGTCTAGTCTATTAGGCATGCTTAGAAACTGAGAGATGATGCAGAGAGATGTTTATGAGGATATTCAAAAAAGATATAAATATATATATATATATATATATGAGATGATATTTCATGTTTTGATACCAAAATGTATGAAAGGAGCAGAACGGCACAATACAGGCATGTTAATGAATATGCAAGCAAATGCTTTGAAAATGCGAGATTATACAAATAAGTGATAAATGTAAATTCCATGCATCTCAATGTCTTTCCTTTTTTCCCATTGAGGTACATTACCCATCGGCATAAACCAAAACATCTTGAGCAGACCATTAGGTTGTGGCAGTATTGTAGACAGAGAGTAATCTCGGAGGCGTCTTCATATCTTGACTTGGATGTTAGATCCCATTAATCATTTGATCCTGAGCAGAAATTCAAGCAAGTGTAATTGACGATTTTTTCTTTTAAGATGTAACCGAACCAAGATGGCTGCCTACGTACCTCCACGACGAAGGATCAGGCCATCACGTAGTTCAACTGATTTTTTTTATTGCCTTAATTTTTTCCTAGATCTCCCGTACCATCATATTTGATGAACTCTAGTGCCTTGAACTTGGGAGGCATAATGACCTGAAGGAAGTCGGTCAAACTGTCTAGATCAATGTTTCCATGGAGGCTGGAGCCCTTTATGATACGAAGCTTTTTGGCTAGAGTTTCCACTTGGCTTTTGACTTGGCCATACCCAGATCAAGGATTCTTGTCCTTAGAAGGATCGGTTTCTTGGTCATTAACCTAGGGTAGTACATTGTGGCCTTGTACCTGTACTGGTGGAGGCTGATTTCATTCTTGGTTTGGGGACTGTTAGAACATATATGATTTAATGTTAGGAACATATGTCAATATATAATTGACTAATCCTTTGACAAAATGCACTTTACTTGTAATTGGGCAGATCTAGGATGTGTTTAATGCTTCAAGAAATAAGGTTTCAAGGTCAAGTGTTAAAACCATGCAAATCTGTCCAAGAAGTGAAGAAGTGCTAGATTTTAAAGCTTAAAAGCTAGTATCTATCAAGGTTTAAAAGCTACTGAAGCCCGACGCTTAACAGCTATCTCGACAGATAAGCTATCTATCGAGGTTTATGAAAAACAGAGTTTCAGCTCTAATTTTCATCAAATCCGTGAGTATATGTTTGGGCTTTCTTTTCTGACAACCCTAAACATATATAAAGATTATTTTAAGGGCCGTCAAAGGTTACGTGATTGTGAAACAAAGTTGTGTTCATGCAAATTGTGACCGGAGACAGAATTTTCTCTAATTCATCTTTTTCTTGAAGAAGCTGTTATGTTTGTACACCATAGGGTTTTGTGACCAAGGAGTTTCGTGATCTTCATCATGTGATGAACTGAAGAACATTGCAGCCAACATTTTTCTCAAGTTGGTGAGTAAGCCGCATATTGGGATCCACGCATCGAATTGGTTAGTCATCTACTTGGAGCCGTGCATTGAAAAGGAGAGATTGTCACTACAGAAGAAGTCCAATTCGGTATTGAGGTAAGGGTTCAATTGTAAGTTGGTATAAGGTACTAGGATTCCTTTACTTGTAATCGCTTGTTGTGATGATAGTGAATTCTCGGGAGTGGTGACCTTAAAATCACCCGGTGGGGTTTTTGCCACGTAGGTTTTCCCCATTCATAAACAAATCATCATGTCAATTTAATTTCCACTATATTTAGTTAATTGGTGATTTGTATGTGCTACCACGCGTGTTGCATGCTAATTGAATTAATTAATTAACTTTGCTAATTCATCACAAAGGGTTAATACATTCTTGGCCTATCAAATGGTATCAGAGCAGGCACACTCTGAGTAGATTTTAATCTTTGCTGTGTGATCCATTGACCCTTGTTTGTCATGGACAAAGGACAATCTCTTATTATATCTCATTTATTTGATGGCACTAACGATGCATACTGAAAAGTACGCATGAAAGCTTTCTTGCAGTCATTAGATGAAAAGGTGTGGCAAGCTATGGAAGCGCCGGTCAACTAGGATGATGCTAAGATCAAGGTGGCAAACTTGAATAGTAGGGCATTGATTGCATTATTCAGTGCAGTTACGAATAAGGAATTCAAGTAGATTTCCTCTACTGAAACTACTAAGGAAGCATTGACCATTCTTCAGACAACCTATGAAGGAACCAAGGTTGTCTAGGATTCAAAACTTCAGAGGCTTACTACGAGCTTTGAAGAGATTAAGATCGAGAAGGATGAGTTATTCGATGAGTTCTATGCCAAGCTCAAGGACATAGTGAACTCACCTTTAAATCTTGGGGAAACCATTCTTGAACCCAAGATTGTTAGAAAGGTGCTTAGATCTCTACCTGGGAGATTTCATGCCAAGATCACCGCAATTGAGGAATCAAAGGATATTGATAGAATTCCTTTGACAAAGTTGGTTGGCAATCTACAAACCTATAAGTTGGGTTTGACAAGGATAGGGAAATCAAGCAAGAGTAAGAGCATGGCATTGAAGGCCAAGAGCGGTGATACTGATGAGTCTTCTGATGATGAAGATTCTAAGATGAAATCCTATATCACCCAAAAATTCAAAAAATTTATGAAGAATGCCAATGCTAAATGATTTGACAAAGACTACAAGCAATCCAGCTCGTCTCTGTTCAAGAACCAGGACAAAGGAAAGAAGGATGCTAGGGAAGGCGGTTAGTACACTATTCCCTCAGGACCAAAATGCTTTGGATGTCAAGGCTTCGAACACATGAAACAAGAGTGTCCTACATATCTCAAGACCATTGGGAAAAGAAAGGCATTTGTTGCTACCTTGAGCGACATTAGGCCTAAAGATGATTCTGACAATGAGAATGATGGAATCCTAAATGCTTTCACTGCCACAGTAAATCCTACTGAAGGGATTGTTGAAGATATGGATGAAGAAGAGAAATTGGGGGAGTCTAAGTTTGAAAAGATGGATGACCAAGATGACATCCACACAGCCTATGCAAAGTTATACAAGGTCTTGGAAAAGCATGAGAAATTGTATAGGTTGGCCACGAAGAAGCTTAGTGAAATAGAGCATGAACGAGAAGAAATTTCCACAAAGTTTGATGAAGCCAATCAAACCATTGGAGCACTAAGATTTGAGAATAATTTCTTGGTTGAGAAGACCAAGAAGCTTGGGGCAGAACTATTCCAAGTCAAAGCCCAGTTGGAAAGGACTTCAAGTGCAAAGCTCGATGAGATGCTTAGTCTTAAGAAATCTGCTTCCGATCGAATCGGTTTAGGGTATGATTTCTCCTCTCCTAGTATTGCTACTTCTAATACTACTGTTTTTGTTCCTCCTACTAATAATGTTGAAACTAAGTACAATGATGTTAAAAATGAATTAGCTACTAAGAACATAGACAAGGGTAAATCTATCTTAAGAGCACCCCCTAAGCTTGATAAGAAAGAGATTAAGAACCCTAGGACAAAGAAGGGAAATACTCAAAAGCCCAAACAAAAAAATCAGCATTTCTGTCATCACTATGGAGTAGTTGGACATACTCGATCTAATTGTTAAAAGCGGTTAGCCACTCAACAGAGCAACAACATAATCTCGTCGGGAAACCAGAATCAATTTCCATCCTCTTTTGCTTCTCTTGGAGATCTTCTCAAAGCCCTCATGTTCCTTTGGAACTTGTAAAGTTGTAATTTACAACTATCTGTTTTGTTGGCTTTAATTCCATGCCAAATTTGATTGTAATTTTATTCAATCTTTTGTATCCTGTATTTATTGTGGGATTTTATTGTAAGGGTTATGTGTGAGGGAGAGTGAATGTGAAGACTCAAGAAAATTGAAGATTGAAGAGTTTTTGCAGGTACCTCGTGACTAAGCATCCCACGAAATGATGCATGTGCCTTGCACATGACTGGAATGTGAAGAGTTAGGATAGGATGGAGACAGCTGTGTTTCATAAGTAGCTTGTGGGTAAGGCCTTCTTGCGAGACACTCGCAAAACATTCTGTTTTGCCAAATTGTCCTATTTGATACACACTTCTGTACCCACACTATATATACCCACATTACCCACAAATGTTGAGGAGTGCTTCTGAGAGAAAACCCTAGCCACAAACCTTGAGAGTTAGAGATTGTTATACCCACATATCTCTATACAATTGCTTGTAGATTTTCCACAATTCCTACCTCTCCATTTCCATACCATTGAGAGGTTGATAGCCCAAACACTTACCACACCCTTTCAGAGTGACAAGTGAGGATTTGGTGCTGCTAGGAAGCATTGGAAGAAGCCAGGCTTTGGCGGATGCAATCGAGCATATTGCAGGATCCGGAGAGCTAGACAAGACATGGTTCCGAGAAGTCTTGTTGGAGTAGGAGCTTGGAGGGCTTAGGTATAGTGGGTAGATTAGGCTTGGTGGGTAGATTAGCCTAGTGGATCGATTACCGCTTGGAGGGCGGCAGAGAGGTTTTTCGCCGAGTTCTTCAGTTTCCTCTTCGATAACACATCGGCGTGTTATCTTGTGTTTGCATCTTTCTTCCTTACTCTTTTACCTTTCATTTTACTGCTATGTTATTATGAATATGGGTTAGAGTAGCTTGTTTGTTTATACGCTCGCATTACTCTTTTCCGCACTTAGTATAAGTTAGAGTAAAATCTATCAAGCCATAATTTTAATTTGGGGGTCTAAATAGCTCTTGTGTTTTCACACATTTTAGAACATTCAATTGGTATCAAAGCTAGTACACTTATTTTGGTTTAAATACCTGAGTGCGATCCTTGACCCTTTGTGATGGACCGGTCACAATCTCTCAATGCCCCACCATTTTTTAATGGGAGCAATTATGCCTTTTGGAAGTTTCGAATGAGGGCTTTCTTGTGTGCTATAGATGAATCTGTATGGGATTCCGTTGTGAATGGGTATGTCAAACCCACAACAGCCAAGTCTGAATGGGACAAGGTAGCTCTTGCTTTAGCTAATGCGAATAGTAAGGCCATTAAAGCTATATTCTGTGGTGTGTCCCTTGATGAGTTTCATAGGATATTGCATTTGTAGATAGCCAAGGAAGCTTGGAAGATCCTTGAGACTACTCATGAGGGTACCAAGAAAGTCAAGGACACAAAGCTCCAAATGCTTACCACCAGATTTGAAGAACTTAAGATGGGTGATGATGAGGCTTTCGACTCATTCTATGGGAAGCTCAACGAAATTGTAATTGCTAAGCTCAATCTCGGTGAGAAGATTAAGGATGCTAAGGTGGTGAGAAAAATTTTGAGGTCTCTACCGGAGAGTTTCAGAGCAAAAGTCACAGCCATAGAAGAGAGTAAAGATTTGGATAAGATTAAAATCCAAGAGCTCATTGGATCTCTCCAAACATATGAGTTAGGACTGCCTTCTTATAAGTCGAGCGAATCTCTTGCTCTCAAAACCATCATTGAGAGAATGGATGATTCCTCCAAAGAAGATAATGTGGAAAAAGAGGTGGCATTCCTTGCAAGAAATTTCCGAAAATTTCTGAAGATGAAAAATAATGGGAAGCCATTCAGCAAAGGAAATTTTTCATCCCCCAAAGGTGATAGGAAGGAGTTTAAGAAGAAAGATGGAAAGGAATTCCAATCCCCTCAAGGAATCGTATGTTACGAATGCAACGGCCATGGGCATCTCAAGAAGGAGTGTCTTAACTACTTGAGAACGAAAGGGAAAGCATTTGCCACTACTCTTAGTGATTCTGACAGTTCAAATTCAGACACGAAAGAAGAGTGTGACAGTGAGGGAAACTACTGAGCCTTCATGACAATTGCCTCTGTTGACTTAAAGAATGATTTGAACAAATTGGTTGATGAACTAGGTGATATTTTCGAGGATGAGGAAGTTGAAGAATTGGAAGATGAAGACGTGTACCAAAATGAAGGTGAGAACAATCTTCAAGAAGCATATGATTCTCTGTTAGAAGATTGTGGTAAATATGTCAAAGTTGGGACCTAGCTATGAAAAAGATGAAAAAGGTTGAAGAAGAGCATAAAGGTATACTTGTGCAACTCAAGGAAGCAAAGTGTGAAGCAGAAGGACTCAAGGGAAAGTTGGTGGAAGCATACTCTAAAATCAAGTTCCTTGAACTTGAAATTATCCAAGCTAATGTCAAGGTTGAGCACATTTCCAACAAGAAACTTGACAATGTCCTGTCCTCTCAAAACTCTTCACATGATAGGACCGGTTTGGGCTATTCCAAAGAAGGAAGCTCTAGTAGTGGACCCAAGAAGGAAATACGGTTCATATCAGCCAAGAATGATGAGAAACTTAAAGAAGTGAAGCCTAAGACTAAGACCCATGTTGTAGTTAAGAGAATCGTTGGTGCGAAGCGAAAGGAAAAAGGGAAGTCATTACCCAAAAATCAGAGGGGGCCTCAAGTAAAGCATTTGTGTCATCATTGTGGCGTACAAGGATACACAAGGTCGAATTGTTTCAAGCTTCATGCACTCAAAAAGGCTGATTCGATGCGTGGTCAAGAAACTTCAAGGAGAAGACCAAGTGGAGCACAAGCTAAGGGAGATAGTGAAGGACATCTCATTGGCGATGTGATGGAAATGCTAAAAAACATTTCCTTATGCCTTGCTAGCTTCACTTTGAGGTTTGAAAGTTATGTCAGTCGTACCCCTCCATTTAAGGCTCTCACCCAAAATACTCGTAAAGTGTGGGTGCAGAAGGGTACTTATACATGATCACTTCCTATGTCCATGCATTAATACTTCCAATGTTTAGGGTCATAGGTTCATGCATCATGTCATGCATTACTTCCGGTTTGTTGCATGTTTCTTTTACAAGTTTTGTTTTATACTTGTTTTTGTTGATCTTACTTTACTTTTTCTGTTTTTGAGTGTGTTCAAAAATTCAAAAACCCTTAAAAATTGGAAAATCTTCAAAATTTTTGATCGCTTGTGTTGTGTATAGCACATGTGAGTTTGGTCTAGTACTTTCGTACTAATGGCGTAGTGCATTTACGAGCTTAGCTTGTTATGTATGCACATATATCTTTGTGGGAAAAATCTTGAAAACTATGTGTGATTATTGTAAATTGATCTTCAAGCTTGTCATGAATGATTGGTCAACAATCTTGATGGCCTTGATACTTGCTTAGACTTGTGCCTATATATCTTCCTTCCTTTACTTTTATGTTTTTGCAATAGAGCTCACCAATTGTAAATCTCGAAATGAAAAAAGAGATTTTGGGGGTCTAAATAGCTCTTGTGTTTTCACACATTTTAGAGCATTCAGAACTTAAATGGTTTCAATTCTCCCTCCCACCACCGGATCAAGGGTTTGCTAAACGGAAAGGTTCTCCAAGGTGTGGAAGGAAAAAGGCTCCAAGTGATTCTGTCACTTTTTCTCTCTCTACCCTTCTTGTTTTTGTTTTTGCATTACTTGTGTGTTTTGCTTTCATGTTTTGAGTCAGTCTAGTTTTATGCATTGCTTTATTTAACATGTTTTGTTTGTTTATTTTTTTAGTTTTGCTTTATTTTGCTTTTCATAAAAATAAAAATAAAATAAAATTGAAAAATAAAAAAAATACAAAAACAATGTGTGTTTGTGTACATTGGTACTTGTGTACCTTGGATGGCCATTGAAAAAAAAAATTTAAACTTTGTATCTTTTATAGCTTAAATGAGCATCGTTATGCACAACTAAGCAAGTGAGCTTTGTGGCTCGTGTTTGCGATGAGTAAGGTTAAGTAATCTCTTATGCTTAACACTCGTATCACTCCTTTTAATGGGAAGGACTAGAAAATCCTAAGAGAAAGGCATAAATAACCATCTCAACACTGTTGCCCACCAATCATGAAATGACATTTGTATGCTTCGGCATAGCAAAAATGGAATGTCAAGTGCTTAACATCATTGAGTATTTCTTTTCTATCTCTTATATGCCTATGCATGGTTTGCTTAAAAGAAAAATATGTAAAGAAAAATAAAAAGCAAAAAGAATAAAAATGCTTCATATATGATTGCAAGCGTGTATTCTAGGAGGCGTGAGAATTATAGGATGTACCTCGAAGGTGATAGTCCCCATCAAACAGTTATGATTGTGTGTGAGTTAAAGTGAACAGTTATGATTGTGTGTGAGTTAAAGTGATCTTCTCATATCTCAAATCATCATAACATGTAAACACTTATGCAATGTGATTTAGCCATCACAAGGAATACATGTGTTAATATATACTTACTAAACTATCTTAACTTGTTTTTGAAATATAAAATTGGTTAGACTTGTTTAGTGTGTGTATGTGTGTGTGTTTTGGATCTATGAGCTTGACATTTTTTTTGAGAGATGATTTTGAGAGATTAAAATGTTGTTTGCATCTTTGGCTATATAGCATGCTTGATTGCATTCATATCTGTGTTTTTCTCTTCTTGAAAAACTATTTTTAAGCAATCTCGATAGCTTCTGGACACCTCTCGACAGCTAGGCTATCTATCGAGCCCCTTCAGCTGCTTTTTATCGCATTCTCGAGAACTCCTTGATAGTTGCTTGATCCATCGAGAAACTTTCTAGATGCTCGATAGATTCTTGATAGCTTCTCGATCCATCGAGATCCTCTAGCTATGGACACCTCTCGACAGATCCTAGACAGCTCTTTGACAACATTTTCATGTATTTTAAATCTCAAAACCTCTCGACACCTTGATCTGTCGGCATTTATGACTTTTCTATATAAAGGATTTGCGCAATTTTTCTTCATTTCTCCTCAATCTCTCTCGATAGTTTTCATCTTCTCATCTTCCTAAACCTCTCTTTCACACTCCAAACCTCCAACCTAAGTGTTCTTCGGTCTTAGAGTGCATTTTCTGCTTCTGGTATGTCTCTTTCTCACTCATTCATCATGCATTTCACGTTTTTGACCTAACTTTTCAGTTTTTTGTTGAAAAATTGGGGTTTTTCAAAATAGTTAGGTTTTTCACAAAATTTTTGGGTTGGTTTTTGTGAAAATGGTTTTAAATCATCATGCATTGCATCTCATTTGCATTATAAAAATGTTTCATGCATATTGGATGTGTGTTTACTTTGTTGCAATGATTGTATGCTGATAGGTTTGGATTGGGCTGAGCCTATGATGTATTTAAGTTTGTATGTCACATGTTCATACATTTTTCATGCATACATACCTTCAAGTTTTTATATTCTTATATATTGGCTTGTTGGTGCTTTTCTAATTGTCTCTCTCTCTCTCTCTCTCTTTTTCTTGCATTAGTCTGCACTATGGCACCTAAACGCATATCCACTCCGTCCCAGAATCCTTTTCATTCTGGGGCATCCACTTCTTCTTTTGACCCTACACCTTCTCATGTATGGTTTCTTGATGATAAGGCCCGAAAGGACTTTTCATAGAACTTTTCTTGACGAGGCATTCATTCGGTACACCAAGTCATCTTATCGGATTTTTTCGATACTGACCTACCCATTGTCATCTACAGTAGAGGCTGGGGGTCACTGTGTGACATCCTGATCACTTGTCCCTCCATGATCATACAGGAGTTTTACTCTAATATGCACAGATTTGATACTTCTATACCTCAGTTCTGCTCTTACGTTCAAAGTACGCGCATGGTAGTTACTCCAAATATTGTATCCGAGGTACTACACATTCCTAGGGTAGTGCATCCTGACGACCTTGGCTATGATCGACTAAGGATTGTGTCCAAAGACGAACTATTGTCTCTCTTTTGTGAGACACCTTCTTCTTGGGGTAACCGTCAAAACACCCCTTTCTCGGGCTTTGCAAAAGGTCCGAGGTTCTTGAACATGGTGATGACATTCGTTCTTTATCCTTTGTCTCACTATAACTCCATTACAAAGCCTCGTGCTTGATTTTTGTTATCCCTCTTAGAGGATAACTCTATAAGGATATAGCAACCCGTGATAAGCTCATTTTTCCTTCGACTATCACGTGAATCCTTCGCCACTTTTCTGTCTCCTTTCTCGAGTCTCCTCACTTCACAGTTATGAGTGCCATAGATGCTGCTACTGTTAGACAGAGCGAGACACAGCTTAGACCGAGGCAGCCCCGAACTGAGTTAGCGACTCCTCCAGCTTCTACCGCTCCATCCACCTCCGCTACTTCGTCATCTGTGGGTGGAGTGACACTTGAGGCCATCATGGCATAGCTTGGGCACATGCATGCTCGCCTTGACACACTTAGTGATGAGTTATGTCATGTGAACACCCGTGTTGGTCGTATCGCACGACGATAGGCTGTCATGGGTGGTTTCACTGTTGCTTCTTCTCCATCTCCATTGGCCTCCGAGGATGAGAGTGATGATGGCTCCAGTAGTGATGATGCTGATGAGGATGATGGTGCTAGCTCACCCAGTGATGATGAGATGTCTACTTGATGTACTTCCCTTTGTCACTTGTGACAAAAAGGGGGAGTAGTTTTGATATGAGAGTAGTCATATACATGGGGGAGGGTTAGCATAGGAGATTTTTGTGATAGGGGGAGTGTCTATAAGGGATGTAGTGAGGACTTTTTGTTTCTTTTATTTTCTTTCTCTTTTAGATACATTATTTTTGTACATTAGTCTTGTGACCACTTAGTGATAGCAAACCTTATACTTATGTTGATATATATATTGAGGTTATTATTACTTTTTTTCTCCTATCTTTGTATGTGTTGTTTCTTTTCTCTCTTTATGCACATGATTCTTATATACAGTATGCAATCTATTATTTTTGTTTCACACTAAGATGCCATGATGAGTTTTGTTTAAAGTGTTTCAGAAATACAGGTTGTCAAAGTCTTCTTACCATAAACGCTCTTCTTGCAAAGTTTTTCAAGAGTTTGTGTTAGGATAGTTTTTGTTGTAATTCAACAAGTGAGTTTGAGTGCTTTATGGCTTCTCTCATATGTTCATTTGTTTGTTGTGATTTTGTCGTAGATTGCCAAAGGAGGAGATTGTTAGGACATATGTTATTTAATGTTAGGAACATATGTCAATATAGAATTGGCTAATCCTTTGACAAAATGCACTTTACTTGTAATTGGGTAGTTCTAGGATGTGTTTAATGCTTCAAGAAACAATGTTTCAAAATCATGTGTTAAAGCCATGCAAATCTGTCCAAGAAAATGGTGAAGAAGTGCTGGATTTTAAAGCTCGACAGCTAGTATCTATCGAGATTTAAAAGCTACTGAAACTCGATGCTCGGCAGATATCTCAACAAATAAGCAATCTATCGAGGTTTATGAAAAACAGATTTTTAACTCTGATTTTCATCCAATCTGTGTGTATATGTTTGGGCTTTCTTTTCTCACAACCCTAAACATATATAGAATTATTTTAAGGGCCATCAAAGGTTGCGCGAGTGTGAAGCAAAATTGTGTTCATGCAAATTGTGACCAGAGACAGAAATTGCCCTAGTTCATCTTTCTCTTGAAGAAGCTACTGTGTTTGTACACGATAGGGTTTCGTGATCTTTATCATGTGATGAACTGAAGAACTTTGCAGCCAACATCTTTCTCAAGTTGGTGAGTAAGCCACGTACTGGGATCTGCGCATCGAATTGGTTAGTCACGTACTGGGAGCCGTGCATTGAAAAGGAGAGATTGTCACTATAGAACAAGTCCAATTGGGTATTGGGGTAAGGGTTCAACTGTAGGTTGATATAAGGTACTGAGATTCCTTTACTTGTAACGGCTTGTTGTGATAATAGTGAATTCTCAGTAGTAGAGACCTTAAAATCACCCAATGGGGTTTTTGTCGTGTAGGTTTTCCCCATCGGTAAACAAATCACCATGTCAATTTAATTTCCACTACATTTAGTTAATTGGTAATTTGATTGTGCTACCACGCATGTTGCATGCTAATTGAATTAATTAATTAAGTTGGCTAATTAATTTATTAATTCATCACAAGGAGTCAATACATTCTTGGCCTATTAGGGTTTTGTCCTCCTCCTACAACTAGCTATTGCACCATGCGCATCAATTCTGACACTTGCTCTTTTAGAAAAGCGATTTCCTGAACAATTTCCTCATGGGGAGAAGTACCACTAGTAGACATCTCTCTTGCGCGAGACCTAGTAACAATGGGATCACGGCGTGGCAGTAGCTTAGCCTATTTCGTTTTAGCAATCTTTTGAACTTGAGAAAGAGGGAAGTGAAAGAAACAGGGTGCATTTGGCAAAGTGGAAACACAACACCAAAATCAAGTTAGTTTATGGCCTTGGCATTTAACATGAAGCTACCATTTTTAGAAAAAATTGGCTTTGCACCCTTGCTCAGGTATTTATCATGGTGAGTTTCTACTATGATGCAAGATTGATGCACAAGATTGGCAAGTAACCGAAACTTTCATGATATGCCCAACAATGTGGGAAGGACCCATCCTTTAATTACATGCTTGTACAAAACTTGCTTTTACAATCGGGCTTGAAGTTGCTGCATCTACACTGCTAACGTTCTAGAACATTCCTTAGCCTGTAATTCTAATATGCAGATCTAATGCAATTTAGTTTTAGAAGTTTCCAAATCTGGTGTACGAAAATTCCAGCTAAAAACACCAGTTTCCCAGTTATATTAGGACTTTATTTTGTTTTTAATATTTTCCTTAATTAGTCAAATTTGGATATTATTATTTAGAATATTTTTAGAAGATTTTTTAGGCTTCTGGAAGAGGGAATTAATGTGTAAAAGGAGGAGGAAAAATTAGACTTCACAAACGTCTCTCTCCCCTCTTCTCTAACTTCTCCTTCGAGTTTTCATCATGGTCGTGCTTGGCTAAACTTTTATACTTCATTGAAGGAAACAAAAGCTTCGAAATCAATAAAATTGTGTGATCTAATTTGGTTTTACTGTTCAATTTTATGCTTTGAGTATCGAATGTTCTTCTATACCTATTTTCATGATTGTCTAGTTTAATTACTAGGAGGCCTGCTAGTTTATTATTCATTGCAATCTACTGCTAGGTTAGATATCAAATCCGTAATTGTTTGATGTCTCTAATTTGTGAAGCAAACAAGATTTAATGATTTACTGCATCAGAAATTATTAAATCTTAGAATGAACGCTCGACTAAATTAAATACAACCGCTTGTGCTTGTATTGTTAAGTTTCATCAATCTCTCTAATTCTTAAGGCTGCTACTTGATTAAACCTTTAGCGCTTGTCTTGGGTTTTTTAGTAGTTAGAGTTTATTAGATCACTTGTTTTCTAATTAACTGTGACTAAGGAGAAATAGGAAAACAGTTCCAACGGTGAATATTCAAAGTGTGAATTGATATATACTTGCACCAAATCAGTTGTAAAATTCCGATGGTGGATGTTGACTTAGACCAAGGTTTTTTCTTTTGATTGATTTCGAAATTTTAATTTGAATTGTTCCTAAGTTTTTTTTCTTAAAATTGTTTTCTTTATACTCAGCCCCCCCCCCCCAAAAAAAATCCTTGTTCACGTAGCATAAAACTAGGCTAGATACTCTCCATGGGAACGATCCTTACTCACACCGCTACATATATTTTTAGGAGTATAGGTTTTATTTTTGGTTGCCTGCAACAGCACACCAAATTTTGACATCGTTGTTGGGGAGTGATTCTAGTTGACTTTTGTGCTTCTTGTGATCCTTATTTCAATCTTCAAATTTTCGAAAAAAAAAAATTCACTTTGATTGTTTGTGTATTAGCATAGAATTTATTTATTTATTTATTTTCATTACTCTAGATTTTTCCTCTTTTTTTTCATGGTTTATTCAAGTTTCCTTGATTGTTTATGACTGTAACTCGATCTTCTAATCAAGGTGATTTGCAATACGATCCAGAAATAGGGAGAACTTTGCGCAGGTTAAGGAGGAAAGTTTGGAGAGATTATAAAGAGCACGATCTAGCTCTTGATTCCCTGTTTGCTAGCGATTCTGATTTAGAAGAGGAGGAAGTCATGGCTGGAAATCAAACTTTAAAAGTTATTTATTTATTTATTTATTTTCATTACTCCAGATTTTTCCTGATTATTTTTAATGGTTTATTCGAGTTTCCTTGATTGTTTATGACTGTAACTCGATTTTCTAATCAAGGTGATTTGCAGTACTATTCAGAAATAAAGAGAACTTTGCGCAGGTTAAGGAGGAAAGTTCGGAGAAATTTTGAAGAGCACGATCTCGCTCTTGATTCCCTGTTTACTAGTGATTCTGATTTACAAGAGGAAGTCATGGCTGGAAATCAAACTTTGAAAGAGCTTGCCACCCCTGATTTGAATCAACAACCATTATGCATAACATTCCCTACTTTAGATGCCACTACTAATTTTGAATTAAAATCTGGACAAATACATCTCTTGCCCACTTTTCATGGCCATGCAAGTGAAGACCCTCACAAGCATCTAAAGGAACTTCATGTGGTGTGCACAAGTATGAAACCCACAGGGGTGACTGAAGATCAAATTAAATTAAGAGTCTTTCCGTTTTCTTTGAAGGATTTGGCTAAGGACTGTCTCTGTACGTTTTTAGACCCCTTAAAACACAACTGAATTAACCTAGTAAATTAGCCAAGTGATTACTTAGTCCAAATTTCAGATCTAGGTTAACACAATCATATAATCATATCAATGTAAAGTGTGGAATATAAAGAATACAAAGATATGATGACCTAGGAAACCACATCGACAAAAACTTGGGGAGGATTTAACCTAACTTTCCTCAAGGTAAACCTGAATCCACTATGAAAGAATCGAAATTTTACAATAGAGACTTAGACCAGTAACATCCTATTGCTACCCACTAGTAGAAACTTACTGACACGACCACGTGCAAGCTCCGAAATCACGAACTCCTTCTTTCTTGGATTCTCCAGCAAATACAAGCACACCCGCTTGTGTTTCTTTAAGCTCTTTAGAGCAACAACTGAATGATCATCAAGCTCTCAATGAAATCTCCTTCTTGATAACCCTAAGCATGTGTGAAGGCAACCACCTCTAGATCTCACAAGAGATTCACACACCCAGCAAATAGAGCAACATAAAAAACGTGGCTAGGGTTTTCCCTTTTATACCTAAGGCAAAACATAAAACCCTACACATCATATGGACTTAGGACTGAGTTGGAAAATTCTACAGAAAAACATTCTGCGCGACTTTCGATCGATCGAGTCTAATTCTCGATCGATCGAGCCAGACCAAATTGTACAATGAATTTTGCAATAGCTTGATTCTAACTTTACACAAAAGACCTATACTTTGAGCAAGTCTAAACAAGACTAAAAACCTGTTTTGATCATGGTTTGCCAACAATACAAATTAGAGTTCTAATACATAAGCTCCTAAGTACTTAGAACCTAACAAACTCCCCCTTTGGCAATCCGTGACAAAACACAAACACAATGCTCAAAGTTACAAGGAAAACAACCCTTTACAAACAATAGAGCCCATTAAAAAAAATTCAACCTAACTACTATCCATTAGTTGCAAGGGTAGACAGCAGCACGATTGAATCAACCTGTATTTTTCCTGCAATACCCAACAAACACATAAATGCATGTGTGGAAAATACAAGCAAAACAAAAATAAATTCTTTATTTCACAAAACACAAAATAAAGACATATATCATGAATAAATCATAAATATAAATCAATAAGCAGTGAAACAAGAAAAATAGATAACAATGTATCTCAAAGTATCTCCCCCTATCAAGTATAGCTCAAAAAAAATACATCAAGACCCAAAAAGTAAGTACACAACGAAACATCTAGATACAATCTAATAGCTCCATAAGCTCCAACATACAAAAATCTCCCCTAACTACAAAAATCCTCTTCAAGTGTACTCCCCCTTTTGTGATGGAATGTCAAAGGGCAATCAGAAACCATCATCAAAAGGAGGTGGCGAAGGTGAACATCTAAGATGCGCCAAATCTACTCGCAAAGCACGGAGCTCATCAAGCATGTCCACCAAAAGCTAATCATGAGCCACCTAAACGGTCATGACAGTCTCTAATGTACGACGAATGTCAAAGTCATCTGAAGTAGATGGTGGAGGAAGAACAGCAGCAGCACCAACAGGATTAACAAACGCCTCACCAGAAGTAGTACCTGTAGAAGAGGGGGGAGGGGGTACGGTACCAGAAGGCTCAACTCTAGGACGTTTAGAGCTTTCTCTCATATGAGCAGCCCTTTGCCTAAGAAATGTGGCACCTATAGAAGCAACTATATGTACGGGCTCAGAAGCGGGGAAGTCATCTAACCCTAAAAATAGCAAAATCCGATGAATGAAAACAGGATGAAAAAGAGCATAAGCAACAGAAGAACTCCTATAAACCTCATTCACAGGACAAAGAAACAAATGAGGAAAACTGATAGGAGCATCAGCAACAAGAGCGTACAAAAATGCACATCGCTCCAAAGGAATGGTGTGCAGATGAGAGATAGGCCACAAGGAATGACACGTTATCCTAAAGGAAAGATAGGTAGTCTCAGTGAGATCAGCAGAAGTGATCTAAGGATCAGAACCCCACCGGATAGAAGGCCCAGTGATGTAAGATATGATGTCGTCCAAGGGAGGAGACTCATCATAGGGATAGACAGGGTGTTGGACCAATGGTACCCCAAGAGCATTAGCCACTACCCTAGGAGTAATGGTATACTCTACACCTCGTATCCAACTCTTCACTAAAGTATTGGAATCAAAGATGTGGATAGAGAGGTTCGAGTAGAACTCTCTAATCAAGGCGGCTGGAGAAGGATGACCAATATCCAACAGTGGCAACCAACCCCTACGCTCAAAGTTTGCCCTAATGGCAAGATCTAGCTCATCTAGCAAAACCTTACGCTCAGCCCAAATCTTTCTCTTAATGTTCAAAGTCTCATACAGCTACTTGTTTTTCTCACTCGGAAACAACTCACTCTGAAAGGGAGGCTCAGAAGAAGAGGAGGCTGTCCTATGGGCTCTAGTCTTCCTAGGCATGGTGCAAAGGTAAGGACAAGTTCTAATGATGTCGTCCAAAGTAACCAAAAAAAATAATAATAATAAAATAAAATAAAAAAAAACAGTCTATATGATGCATGAGCAATATAATGTCATGATGCATGTTCTAATGCAGTGAGAACAAGTTCAATTTAAGTTTAGAATTACAAAATTGGCTTGAGCATAGAGTTTATAACAAAAACCCCAAAATTGTACCAAATTGACCAATTGATCATTACAAAAGGTAGAAAACAGTTCAAAATGATCAAATTAATCAATCCAACAAGCCAATTTTATCAATTAAACCCAATTTGAACAAAATCCCCAATTTAGGTATATTCAAGCCCTAGAAATTTCAATTTCTCACAAAAAAACAAATTGATCAAATTAAACTAACAAGAACAGTTATATAGAGTCTTAGAACAAAAACCCATTGATCAATTTCAAGAGAAACAAGTTGAATCATCAAAAACCCCAAGAATTTTTAGGTTCGAAATTTTCCCCAAATCACATGATTTAATGCATGAAACATGTAAATAAATGCAAAAGGAAGGGTATAAAAGTCTTACCAGCCTTGGGAGAGAAAAACTTTGCAAAAAGAATGGAGGAAAACAACAAAAAAATTTGATTGAAGCCTTGACCGAGTCGTATAGAGAGAGAAAGTTTTGAAAACTTTTTGAAAAGTAAGTTTTAACACGTGAAAATCTGATTTGAAAAACTCCTTATACGATTTTCAATTGATTGAGAATTAGGTTCGATCGATCGAAAATGCTTTGATTAAACTAGTATCAATCGAGCATCAATCGAAATGGACAGAGGCTGACCAAAGTTTTTAATCGCAATTTCGATTGATCGAAAAACAGGTTCGATTGATCGAAATTCTGGAAAAAAAAAATTAAAAAAAAAAAAAAAAACTAGTTTTGTGCAGAAACTCCTCAAAGCATTGAATTTTAAGAATAAAATGCATGAGAATGAGACAAAATATTTTTTAAAAACACAAATTTTGAACCTAGTTTTCCCAAAATTTAAGATTTTCAATCCATTCTCTTAAATTCTCAAGCATCAAATATGATTTGCATAAAACTCAAGGAATTTTAAAACTTGGTTGGTCAAACCAAAAACACACACAATAACATGTACAAAGTTTAGCAAAGAGTAACTTGTGTAGTATGTGCAACTAGCAAAAGCTTGAGATACATGTGAGGTGATATGTGAATAAAAACCAAACACGAAGTCTACAAAATTCATCACATAGAATTTGAAAGAGTCTATCACTTAAAGAGTTACATAATACAACTCCCATATCTCCTAGATCATAAGCTTGCAATAATGTAATTTTCTTGATTTGCCTCATATTGTACACACAAATTTTAATTTAGTAGAAACTTATTAAAATAGTCGGGATAATGTACACACCAATTTTATTTGATTGATTTAACTTTAAGTCCAATAATGTACACACCAATTTTAAGCATTTAAACCGAGGCGACACCTTACGTTCTTTTTGTACATGTGCTACACTTTCTCGAGCACAAAATCTTACGATATGCACTAAGGTGTTCATGATTGGCTAGTGAACAATGGTGAGATGGTTATTTATGTCTTTCTCCAAAGGTTCAAGTCTGACAGTCAAAGACATGTGACTTCAAGATCACAACAAAGTGATCAAAAACTATAAATATCTTTCCACACAACATGCACTAAAAAGCTCAAACTAGTAAAGTACAGTAAATAAGCTCATCCAAGCTAAACAAGGTATAAAGACATGTTATGTGAAAATAAATTGACCAACCTTGTTTTCAATGCCAAGAAAATAATGCAAAACATATTTTGATTCCTTTTTTTTTTTTTTTTTTGAAAAGAATAAAAAAACTTAGAATGAAATGCATGAATGTAATGCAATGCATATCCTAGAAACAAAGAAAACAAAAAATAAAGAACAATGGTCACAAAGAGTAGAGCATTGAAGCACAAAGACCATGAAAGCCAAGAAAGATCAGGGACACAGAATCACACCAATTACTTGACGAAGTGTCTCAAACTTAATCCAATCAAGAGGTTTGGTGAAGATGTCAGCATTCTGATGTTCAGTAGGGATATATACTCAAGACACATAATCTTTCTTTCAACAAAATCCCTAATGAAGTGATATCTACTTTCTATGTACTTAGTCTTAGAATGTTGAACAGGGCTCTTAGAGATATCAATAGCACTAGAATTATCAACAACTTCCAACAGCAATATATTCTACCTCTGCAGTAGATAAAGACACAAAATTTTGCTTTTTACTCATCCAAGCAACAAGATTGGCTCCTACATAAAAACACCCACCGGTGGTGCTTTTTCTATCATCAGCATTACCAGCCCAATCAGAATCAGAAAAACCAACAAGAGACAGATTAGAATTTTTACTATAAAATAATCTATAATCACAAGTTCCACCAACATATTTTATGATTCTTTTTACAGCATTCAAATGTGAAGCTTTAGGATTAGATTGAAATCTAGAACAAACACCAACACTAAAGGCAATATCAGGCCGACTAGCAGTCAAATACAAAAGGCATCCAATCATGCTTTTGTATAATGTAACATCAACAGACTCACCTGATGGATCATTTGTTAATTTTTCATTTGCAACCATTGGTGTTCTAGCATGTGCAGCCTTATCCAGACCAAATCTCTTAACTAGATTTCTTGCGTACTTTACTTGGTTGATGTAGATTCCTGAGTCTGTTTGCTTCACTTGCAATCCCAAGAAATAAGTTAGTTCACCAACCATTCTCATTTCGAACATTGCCTTCATTTCATCTGTAAAAGAATGAGCAAGAGAGTCATTAATAGAACCGAAAACAATATCATCAACATAAATTTGAGCTACAACAAAATTATTTTTATCCTTTCTTATGAAAAGAGTAGTATCTGTAGATCCCCTTTTGAATCCATGCTCAGTGAGATATGTAGTCAACCTATCATACCAAGCCCGTGGAGCTTGTTTCAAACCATAGAGGGCTCTCTTCAACTTATAAACATCATCTGGTCTGTGAGGATCAACAAAACCCTTCGGTTGTTCAACATATACCTCTTCTTGCAACATTCCATTCAAGAAAGTACTTTTGATATTCATTTGATATAGCTTGAAATTCAAATAACTAGTTATAGCCAAAAGTATCCTAATGGATTTCAATCTTGCTACCGGTGCAAAGGTCTCATCAAAATCAATCCCTTCCACTTATGTGTAACCTTGAGCAACAAGTCTTGATTTATTCCTAATAACAGTGCCATGTTCATCTGACTTGTTCTTAAATATCCATTTAGTTCCAATCACATTTACACCCTTTGATCTAGGAACTAATTCCCACACATCATTTTGAACAAATTGATGTAGTTCTACATGCATAGAATTAACCCAATCAGCATCTTGAAGTGCTTCATCTACCTTCTTCGGTTCAAATTGGGACAGATAGCATAAGTGAGTAATTACTGTAAGGTTGAATTTAATCAACCATCTTGTTGGCTTTATTCCGTGCCAAATGTGCTTGTATTTCAGCAATTAGTAACCCTGTATTTAGGTGGGATTTTTGTAAGGGTAGTGAGTGAGATAGTGTGATGAAATGCTCAAGAGTGTGCAAGAAAAACAGAGACTCGCGACTGGATCTCGCGGGTGACTCGCGGCTGCAAGCCGCTAGAAGATGCACATGTGTCAGGCATGCCAGAAGTTAAAGAGTCATGCTAGCTGGAGCACTACAGGACAAAATAGGACAACTAGCCGTTCCGTTATCTCGCGGCTAAATCTCGCGACTCAGTCAAGCCGCGAGGCCAAGCCGCGAGCCAACCTTGTTTTGAAAAACCTGACTCTTCACATTCCATTCTTACCCCAGTATAAATACCCCTTATACCCACGAAAGAAAGAGAGCTTCCAGAGAGAATTTTGAGAGAGAAACCCTAGAGAAAAACAAGATTGATTCATCCACAATCTTCACATAAGAGACTCTTCAAATTCCTCTACTCTCTTCCTTTCCATTGTTAAATCCTTGAGAGGCCTTTTACCAAAACCTTTTCTCACCATATCCATTACTGAGAGAGGGCTATTTGGTGTTCTGGGAAGCAATTAGGAAGGAACCAATTTATATTGGTTGATGCTATGGTCAAGTAACGGAATCCGAGAAGCTAGAAAAGAAATAGGTTCAGCGCAACCTCGTTAGAGCAAGAAGTTTGGAAGGCTTAGGTACACTAGGTAGATTAGGCTTGGAGAGTCTATTGTTGTTCATGTATCCCAATAACATTTTCTAGTGGATTACTTACCGCTTGGAGGGTGGCGGAGAGGTTTTACGCCGAGGGCTTCGGTTTCCTTTTCGATAACACATCATGTGTTGTCCTTGTTTGCATCTCTCTTCCCTTTATCTTTGCCTTTTATTTTCTGCTGTGGATGTGATTTTAATTGGCTTAGATTATTTACCAATTCTGTTTATAGCTTGTGTTCATTTTCCGCACACTAGTTATTTGTCATAAAGCTTGAATTGGTTATTTTGTAATTGGGGGTCTAAACGTTCAAGGGTGTTTTATACACTATTTGAACTTTCATTTGGTATTAGAGCGGGTCCACTTTTATTGGTTTCATTACCATAGTGTGATCCTTGACCCCATATTAAGATGGACCGGTCTCAATCCCTAAATGCGCCTCCATATTTTGATGGTAGTAATTATGCTTTTTGGAAGGTTCGCATGAGAGCATTTTTATGTTCCATTGATGAATCAGTTTGGGATGCTGTTGATATAGGTTGGACCAGGCCTGAGGAAGCCAAATCCACATGGGATAAGGCAGCACTCGCCGCATCTAATGCTAACAGTAAAGCACTTAATGCGATTTTCTATGGTGTGTCTCTAGATGAGTTTCACAGGATTTCTCACATTACCATTGCCAAGGAAGCATGGGAGATATTGGAGACCACCAACGAAGGCACAAAGAAAGTGAAAGACACCAAGCTGCCGATGTTGACCACTCGGTTTGAGGAGCTCAAAATGATTAAGGATGAGTCCTATGACTCTTTCTATAGCAAGCTGAATGAGGTGGTTGTCAGCAAGTTCAATTTAGGGGAGAAAACGGAGGATTCTAAAATAGTAAGGAAGATCCTTCAGTCATTGCCGGAAAGCTTTCATGCTAAAGTGAGAGAGATTGAAGAGAGCAAAGACCTTGATGACATCAAAGTTCAAGAGCTGATTGGCTCCCTTCAAACTTATGAAATTTCGTTGCCCACTCAACGGAAGAGCAAATCTCTTGCTCTTAAGACCATTAGTGAAAAGTTGGAAGTCTATGACTCATCGGATGAGGATGTGGTTGACAAAGATGTTGCATACCTTGTGAAAAATTTCCGAAAATTCTTGAAATTCAAGAATAATGGTAAATTTGGTGATAAAGGGAAATTCCAAAGTTCAGGAAAGGAGAAAAGGGAATCCAAAAAGAAAGATGGAAAAGAATCCCAATCTACACAAGGCGTCACTTGTTTTGAATGCAACGGGCATGGACACTTTAAGAAAGAATGTCCGAATTATTTGAAATCAAAAGACAAGGTGTATGCCACGACACTGAGTGACTCAGATTCATCCAACTCAGATTCTGAGGAAAGCTGTGACGAAGAAGAGAATTATTCTGCTTTTATGACTATTGTCCATGTTGAGTCCTCAAACGAGTTGAATTTGCTTGTACGAGAACTTGGAGAACATAGTGATGAAGAATCATTGGGAGTTGTTGAAGAATTAGATGCTGAAGAAGATGAAAGCACAGCCAATCTTCAAGAAAATTATAACTCACTCCTTGAGAAGTCGGGTGAGTACACAAGGGTGGCCAAGGCAGCTATGAGAAAGATGAAGAAGGCAGAGGAGGACTATAAAAGTCTCCTAATTCGCTATAAGGAGGCCAAATGTGAGATAGAAACACTGAATGGTGAGCTGTCAGAAGCCTACACAAAAGTGAGATTTCTTGAGCAAGAGGTTGTGCAAGCAAATGCTAAGATAGAGAGGGTCTCCACCAAGAAGCTCGATGATGTTATTTCATCTCAAAAGAATTTTTCAAACAAATCCGGGTTGGGATATACCGGAGGGAGTAGCTCATCTAGCAATATCACCAAAGAAGTGAAGTTTATAAAGGCCAAAGAGTCAATTGAAGTTGGCCTTACTGCTAAGAAGCCCAAGATAGAGGAGAAGAGGAATGTGGAGAACCAACGGATGTTGAACAACCCCCGTAATCAATCTGTGCGTAGGTCAGAATCCCGAGCTAAGTCTCGTCCTCGACCACAAAGAGGTCCTAGATCGAACTATGTGTGTCATCACTGTGCACTTCAAGGGCATACTCGACCAAATTGTCAAAAATTGAGAGCAATTAATAGTGCAACTGCTCCAAGGTCACAAGGACCTAGAAATGACAGGAGAAATTGGGCTAGTGAACCATCAAGAGATCAAAGTGGTGATCCCGGAATGATGGACGTGATGAAAATGATTAGTGCTTTCACCAACTTCTTGGAAAGCTTCACACGAAGGTTCGAAAGCCCTAACTCTCGTACCCAATCCTATAAGGAAATCACCCCAAATGCAAGTAACGTGTGGGTGAAAAAGGGTACTCATGCATAAGCATTACAACATGTCCATGCATTAATACTTCCTATGTTTTGTGACTTTGTTTGGTTGTTTGCTTATTATTTGTGTTGGTTGAAATTTGTTTCTCTGTTTTTGCATTTTTTTTTTTTTTTGTTCATTTTTGTTGTTTTTGATCAATCTTTTCCTTCTTATGTGTCAAAAATCCAAAAACCACATAAAAAGTAGAAAGTCAAAAAGTTTGATCGACAATGTTGAGTTTTGTCTCAAAATGTGTTTTGCCTTGTACCTTTGTGCTAATGGCTTTATGCATTTACGAGCGTAGCTTGTTCCTTTGCACTCTTATCACTGTGGAAGAAATCTTGAAATCTATGTGACTGTTGTAAATAGATCTTCAAACTTGTCATGAATGATTAATGAATGGTTATGTTGATCTTGAGACATGCATAGACTTGTGCCTATATATCTTCTCACTCTTTATGTTTTTATTTTTGCTAAAAAGAGCTCACCAAATGTAAATCTCAAAATGAAAAGAGATATTGAGCTACAAAAGCCTGTCGCACATACTAGTATTTGACTAGGAAAAAGGGAAAGCGACCAAAAATAAAGTGTATGATTCTTCAAAAAGCCAAAGGCTATCTCATCAAGGTGAAATATCAAATATCACTCTCATAATGAAAGGTAATTGTTTCAAAAGGATCAAAAGATCAAATGTTATGATTGAAAGTGGAGTCAAATATAAAGCTCCAAATTATGTAATCAAGTCTTGTGGGAGGTCATATATGCATACTTCTATAATTAAGATGGGTCACATGATCTAGTGCTAATTGTGTATGTCTTGGTTCAATTGATCATTGAAACTTCACATTAAACTAAGGACTATCTCATTGTTGATATCCACACACAACACACAAGTTTATGTTCAATGAATGTCATATTCATTTGTGTGATTGTACTTGATAAAATGTGTTTTCACATGCTCAATCTTTGTTGATTCAAACACAAAAAGATTTTTGAGTGTTTTAGTTGTTTTTGGAAAGTATTTTGTTCTCTCAAAATCTAAAAATTTCAAAAACAGTGTTGCCCTGTTTTGGCAACTCAGTCGCGGGTCAGTCAAGTTGCATGCCACAGTCGCAAGCTCGCAGGTCAATTTTGGCGACTTGTTCGCGAGTTGAAGGTCCAGTCGCGAGGGGTACACAGAGATTTTCGCGGCTTAGCTCGCAACTCCCTCACGAGTGAGACTTCCAGTTGCGAAAAACACTCAGCAAATTTTTCAAATCTTTTGGCTTGAAGTGTTTTGGCCAGTGATTTTGGCAACTTACTGGTGACTTACCTCAATCGCGAAAAATGCGTGTTTTGCACTATAAGGGCAGTTTTTAAAATTTTTTTCAGTTTTCCCTCGAACTTTATGTGACTGTTCATTTTCTCTTTCGCCTGAAACTTACCCAAAACAATCTGTGTCACCCTCTTCGAACTCCATTTGTGCTTCATTTCTTCTCAAAATCATCAAGAAAATGTATGGGTTTTCTCTTCCTCACTTCATATTTTATGTTTTGAGTATTATTTGCTTGCTTTTTTGAGTTGTCACTGTATTTTGAGACATACTGTGTTCGAACAATTTATTCTTAGATTGCTGGGTATGGTTGGTTGTGTTTGGTGCTAATTTCATCTGCTTTCATATTGTTAGTCACTTTGTGCTTATCTTTGTTCTGTGCTTTGGTTTTTGTTAGTTTTCATACTCATTTGATATATGGGTTTGGTATTTTTCTGTGTTTTACTTCGTTTGTGAGTTTGAGTGTTTAAGTCTGTCTGAGGCTTTGGATTGTTTATCTGTATACATTAAGAGGATTCAGAAAGTTAGTTATTGATTTTTTTCCTGTCAAAAATACCCCTAAATTAATTAACGAACAACTTAAAAATGGGGTTAAAATAGTAAATTGGCAAAAGAAAATTAGTTATTGCTTTTTTTACTGTCAAAAGTACCCCTACCTAAAATTTTAAAATTGGGTTAAAATAGTAAATTGACAAAAATAATAAATTCCTATTTCTACGTTGAAACGCCTTCCTGCTTCTAATAAACTCCTACTTTTACGTTAATTTAAATTCCCGCTTCTACTCTCTAACTCTCTACAAAATAGGATCACTTTTTTGTTAGTTTTAAAATTCCTCCAATCTACAAAACTCACCTCACGTATTCTTTTTTTTTTTTTTGTGATTAGAAAAAATTAGAAATCTCAAATTATAATAAATGCAAATTATTAATTTTTACCCAAAAAAAGAAAGTTAGTTATTGCTTTTTCTACTGTCAAAAATACCCCTACCTAAAATTTAAAAATGGGGTTAAAATAGTAAATTGACAAAAATAATAAATTTCTACTTCTACGTTGGAACGCCTTCCTGCTTCTAATAAACTCCTACTTTTACGTTAATTTAAATTCCTGCTTCTACTCTCTAACTCTCTACAAAATAGGATCACTTTTTTGTTAGTTTTAAAATTCCTCCAATCTACAAAACTCACCTCACGTATTCTTTTTTTTTTTTTTTTTTTGTGATTAGAAAAAGTAGTAATCTCAAATTATAATAAATGCAAATTATTAATCTTTACCCAAAAAATAGAAGAGCCTCTGAGCACGCGCGTGAGCACGTGCTCAGAGGCTAGTCTTATATTACTGTGTTTTTATGTTGCCATAACATGTGTGTGCTTCTGTCTTGAGGGTATTTTTTTTAAACATTCCATTTTCAGTAAGTTATGCCTCACTGTCATTTGCTCTATTTTGCTTGTATGTGGTTTCCACTGGTCTTACATACTGCTGTTTTATACATGTTCTTGTCTTACTATGGTCTAATTTGAGCTATCCTTCCTTTGTTCTCTACTATGCAAATCATGCTCATAATAGATTGTCTCAATGACAGTTATTTGTAGATTTGTGTTATTCTATGTTCTCTTGAGCAATCACCATTTTGGTGCACCTGCCTCATTCAATACTTTAGTATTGCTTATGGTTTTGTTTGGCATTGTCCTAACTATTGCTTGTGATTGTGTGAGATATCTCTGGTTCACATTTTTATTTGAATCTAATCTAGTTGATATCTGTTTTTTTTTTTTTTTTTTGTGGTGCTGTTTTTTGGTCCTTTGCTGTGTGTCTGCTCTCTTGCAGATGTCTCGTCGATCCTCTAAAGGCAAAGACATTGTAACTGATGATCCATCAACCCCGGTTGCTAAATGGACTCAACTCTCATCTCAATCATCTAATGACTCCAATTTGGAGAGGTTTAGAACCCCGCTTACCTCACACATCTACTCAAACATCTTTGACAGGGCATCTCCTATAGTGGAACGTGTGGTTGAGTTTGACACCTTGGGAACCACGTTTATCCCTCGGATCTTTGAGTCAAGAGGTTGGGCAAACTTATTTGGAAATTTTAAAGACCCAATGGATGAGCTGGTTAAGGAATGTTACTCTAATTCAAGTGACCTTGGAGTTGAGCTAATTTGCTGGGTAAGAGGAAAGGAATTTATCATCACCCCGAACTCCATAGCCAAAATTCTCCGCATCACTAGACCTCAGAATGTGGATCTAACATCGTATGATGATCGAACTTCAGAGACTCAAGACATTCTACAAGTTCTTGGACCTGATCATGAAGTCTCTAGTACAGGCACATCCATAAGCACTGCCAAGTTTGCACCTAAGTTGACCACACTAAAGCTGATCATGTTCTCCAATCTCTACCCACTGTCCAACACGACTATCATCAATCTTGGAAGAGCTCAATTCCTTTGTCATCTTATTACAGGAGCCCCCATTGATATCTGTACCCACATCTTTCAAACCATAAGGAAGACCGCGGCTCGATCAGCAGCACGAGGATGTATTCCATTTTGCAGTCTCATCATGAAGTTCATTCTTCGTGAAGGTATGGTTCCTCCCTTAGATGGAAGAATGATGACCCGTCTGCGTCCAATTTCCATGTTCACTCTACAAGCCAACAAAAGTCATTCCTCTAAAACACCAAAGAGTACACACATCTCTCTGGTTACTTCGTCTGCTCCTGAGTCAGAGACACATGTACATACCACACCCACTTCGCATGTCATCCCTAAAGTTCAACAAACTAGCATTCTGCAAGTACAGTCTAATCCTCAAACTGATAGATTGGGTAGTTTGCTTGAAAGTATTCAGAAGCGCATTGAGGAAATGGTGACACTTCTCTACTCTACCAACAACCATGTTCAAATGTGACTCGAGACCATGGAGAATCAGCTAGAAGCTATTCAACAAAAGTTAGAAGACAGCCTTTAGCTATTCGTGCCAAAAAGGGGGAGAGCATGCAGTAAGGGGGAGAAAGTTCAAAGGGAAGTGTGCATAGTAATAGGGAGAGTACACATACTTTTGTTTTGGTCTTACCTTTTAACTTATAGGATTATGTTTTGGAGGTCTTACCTTTTAACTTATAGGATTATGTTTTGGATAATTTGTTGTTTTTATGGGTTTGATACACTGTGGTTTTGATGTATGTTTGATTCTAACTCATAACACATGGATGGTTTTTGAAACTTTGTTTCTTTTTATATATTTTGATGTTTTTCAGTATATATTGTAGTTTGTACCCATGTTGCATTTGTAATCTTTTAGGGTTTATGTTCATTATCTGTAGGCTTTATGGTTTGTACCATGCTTTATGCAGTCTTTATACTTTGTTAAATTAGTACTTCTAACTAAATGTCATGTATTTTCTTGTTAAGTACTATCACTCTTGTGCCCTTGTAGGATTATTCCTAGATGCATATACATAGTGTATTATACATTGGTTGAGTGTTAGGCATACAAGTGACTTGCATTGTTCTTGTTAGCTTGTATGTTCAAGTGTTCATTCCAAGTGTGAATGAGCATTGTGGTCACTACCTTGTAGTGATTATTTGTTGGATCAAGCCATGGTTTGTTTGTTAACTCCATCTTTCCTTGATCACATATTGCCTGCTTCATATGCATTTCACGCTTTTCTGCATACAATGATCATGGTGTATTGTTGTGTTTCAAGAGATTCATATTCATATGATTCAAGAGCTTCACAGTTTCTAGAGTTAGGTATAAGTGAGTTTTGTTCAACTGTTCCCAACTCACACGTTAAGTCTAGAGTTTGTTTTAGGGTTTTGTCACGGAATAGCCAAAGGGGGAGATTGTACACTATTTGAACCAGAGTAGTGTTTTCTAAATGTGCTTCTGAATATACTTCATCATTGATCACAACATTTGAAGATTTCATGACTATTTTGGTTCTCCGATTATACACTCTATATGCTCTACTAGTAGAGGAGTATCCTAGAAAATATCCCTTGTCACTCTTTGCATCAAACTTTTCTAGGTTCTCTCTATCATGTAGAATGTAACAATCTCTACCAAATATTCTGGAATATTTAACAACAGGCTTCTTTCCTCTCCAGAGTTCATAAGGAGTCTTCTTGGAATCAAGTCTAAAATACACCGAGTTGAGTGTATGGCAAGCAGTGTTAACTACTTCTCCCCAAAAGGATTTGGGCAACTTTTTATTGTGTAGCATGACACGTGCCATCTCCTGAACAACCCTATTCTTCCATTCCACTATTCCATTATGTTGAGGTGTCTTGGGTGAAGAGAACTCTTGATGTGTGCCTTGATCATTGCAAAAGGTAGCCAGCTTGGTATTCTCAAATTCTCTTCAATGGTCACTTCTGATTCTGGCTATCTCGGTATCTTTCTCAACCTGCAATTTCTTGCATAGATGTATCATCTTCTCAGGAGCCTCAGCTTTATCTTTCAAAAGCACAACCCAAGTATATCTAGTAAAGTCATCCACAACAACTCGAATATACTTCTTTCCACCTAAACTCTAAACTCTGGTAGGACCCATAAGATCAATGTGCAATAACTCTAGAGGTCTTGAAGTTTGAACACTAGCTACAGACGGATGTTTGGATTTCACTTGTTTACCTATCTGACATGGTTCACATATGCACTTATCTATCTTCTCAAATTTAGGTAAACCAATAACTGCATCACATTTGAAAATCTTCTCTAATTGCTTATGACTTGCATGCCCCAACCGTTGATGCCACAAGTCAACTTGATCGATCTTTGCACCAAAGCACTTGTTGCTTATACTTGGTGTTAAACAATAACAGTTGTCAGCTGTCCTTACACCAACACACATACAGTCACCTCCTCCATCAAGTATCTCACATTCATACTTAGTGAAGAGAACATTTAGTCCATTGTCACAAATCTGATTGATGTTGAGTAAGTTGGCCTTCAATCCATCAACATACCAAACATCTTCAAAGACTGGCAACCTTGGAATGTCCACAGTTCTAATGCCTCTGGTCACAGATTTGCTTCCATCTCTAAAAGTGACTGTCCCAATCTTTCCTTCAAAAAGAGTCTTGAATAAACCTTTGTTTCCTGTCATATGCCTGGAACAACCTATCCAAATACCAAAGACAAGAATCACGTGCCTTTACGTCGGTTAAAGCAATATAACATAAATAATTATTATCACATGTGATAAGACCAAGAAGCTCATCGAAAGATTTAGCAAAAGCAACAAGAGACAAAAACAACAAGTAAGAAAGTTGACAAATAAGCAAAAAGATTTTCCAAGAATCCATGACAACAGGGGTTAATGATCAACTCAGAGATTAAAAGATCTACAGCAAGAGAGCTACCCGCTTGTATGTTTTTAGACCCCTTAAAACACAATTGAATTAACCTAGTAAATTAGCCAAGTGATTACTTAGTCCAAATTTCAGATCTAGGTTAACACAATCATATAATCATATCAATGTAAAGTGTGGAATATAAAGAACACAAAGATATGATGACCTAGGAAACCACACCGGTAAAAGCCTGGGAAGGATTTAACCTAACTATTCTCAAGGTAAACCTGAATCCACTATGAAAGAATTGAAGTTTTACAATAACGACTTAGACCAGTAACATCCTATTGCTACCCACTAATAGAAACTTACTGACACAACCACGTGCAAGCTCCGAGACCACGGACTCCTTTTTTCTTGGATTCTCCAGCAAATACAAGCACACCCGCTTGTGTTTCTTTAAGCTCTTTAGTGCAACAACTGAATGATCATCAAGCTCTCAATGAAATCTCCTTCTTGATAATCCTAAGCATGTGTGAAAGCAACCATCTCTAGATCTCACAAGAAATTCACACACCCAGCAAATAGAGCAACATCAAAAACGTGGCTAAGGTTTCCCTTTTACACCTAGGGCAAAACATAAAACCCTACACTTCATATGGACTTAGGCCTGAGTTGGAAAATTCTGCAGAAAAACATTCTACTCAACTTTCGATCGATCGAGTCTAATTCTCAATCGATCGAGCCAGACCGAATTGCCCAATGAATTCTGTAATAGCTCGATTCCAACTTTACACAAAAGATCTATACTTTGAGCAAGTCTAAACAAGGCTAAAAACTTGTTTTGATCATGGTTTGCCAACAATACAAATTAGAGTTCTAATACATAAGTTCCTAAGTACTTAGAACATAACAGGCTCTATTATCTACCCTCCGAGAGTATTAAAACATGGAATGAGATGAAGAAGTTGTTTTTGGAGAAATATTTCCCAACTTCAAGGGTGGCCAACATCCAAAAAGAAATTTGTGGTGTAAGGCAGCACAACGGAGAGTACCTACACGAATATTGGGAATGTTTCAAGAAATTATGTGCAAGCTGCCCCCATCATCAAATTAGTGAGCAGCTACTTATCTAGAATTTCTATAAGGGCCTTCTACCCACTAATAGGAGCATGATTGATGCAGCTAGTGGAGGATCTTTGGTGGATAAAACTTTCAAGGCCGCAAGAAACTTGATTGCAAATATGGTGGCCAATTCTTAACAATTTGGCACTAGGCTTGACTCTCCATCAAAGCATGTTAATGAGGTAAACATCTCCTCCCTTGAACAACAAATTGCGAGTCTAACTTCTCTTGTTCATCAAATGGCTGTAGGTAATATACAAACGGTGAAGGCTTGTGGGATTTGTTTAGTAGTAGGACATCCAACCGATATGTGCCCAACTCTTCAAGAGGAGGCCATTCAGTAAGTGAATGTGGCAAGTGGTTTTCCTGGACAACCATAAATGAAGTATGATCCCTTTTCAAGCACGTATAACCCAGGATGGAGGGATCACCCCAATCTTAGCTATTGGAATCCACAAGTAAATCAGCCCACGACTTAAAACTGCCCAAGTTGCCAGCAATATAAGCAGCCATACCCCCCTAGACAACATCCAGGCCAAACTTCTAATTCGTGCTTTCTATGGATTGATGATTGAATTTTGAGATTGATTTACTATTTGGAATCATTGCATGTTGATAAGTTTTTAAAACTTAATATGATTTTTATTTATATCGAATGCCTAAACTCCTAGATTCATTATGATTTGAGAAAATATTGAATGCCTATTCTCCCCTGTAACATGCCAATTGATTGATTTGCTCAATCACTCATATTCAATCTACTTTATACTTTGTTTGAGTACTTTATTGTAATTATCTTCCGATAAGGCGAGTTGGCTCTCTACCCTAATTGAGTTAAAAATAATCCAAGTTCATGTCATAAAATATTGGGTGGATCCTTGAATTCCTAGTGTTTTCCCTCCATTAATTTCTCATAGATTTATTTTGCTATTATCAATTGTAGTTTCAATATTATCTTGCTCCATCTGTGGGTGAAAAAAAAAACAATTGTTTTTTATTTACTACTTAATAATAAATGTTCTTAGTTTTTACATTAGTGTCTATTATTACTTGTGGATCGACCTTGGACTCACCAAGATATTACTACTTGTGAAAAATCTACACTAGGTTTGCATTATTTTAATCACAACATCATTTGTTGTTCTTTGCATCTCTCTCTCTCTCTCTCTCTCTCTCTCTCTCTCTCTCTCTCTCTCTCTCTCATATTAGTTGTTCTTATCCTAGAAAAGTTTATTAGTAAAGAGGTAAGTGCTTGTTTTATTATACAGTAATGGAAAGGAATTATGATGAAAATAGTGGCAAGTTGTAGTGGGTTTTAATTTTTACCTTTTATTTAATAGTGAGTGATGTGGCAGTCTCTCATTAAAATAAAAAAATATTCCTTTTAAAAAAGAACTGGAAGTGTGCCAAACCTGAAAAGAGTAGCGAAAAATCTTTGAAAAGCTAATCCAATCTAGTACTATATTATTCTATATGGATAAATGTCAAGATATTTATTAAAAAAATAAGAATAATAGATCTTCTCATATCACAATGGCACAAGAAAGAGCTCTACAACTCTACAAGACACAAATACAACAAACATGGCCTCCCCCATAAATTTTTATTACCAAAAAAAAAAAAAAAAAAAAATAGCCAAAACCTTTTATATAAAAATTTCTTCAGACCACTTTTATTTAATCACATACAACTCACAAAATCTTTTTCATTTAATTAAAGTTGTTAGATATGCACCAACTTTAGCCATGTCAATTAGGAGCTTAGTAGATTTGGCAATGGGATTGGTCTTGCCAGCATCACTGAACCACTCATCGCATCCCAGGAACTTGTTTTCAGCGGAAATGAAGAAGGAATTTGCCTCAGTGTAGTTACCGGCGTCGAGTTTTGCCAAGATATCTCTGGTGTTTAGAATGGCACCGTCAAATAGCGTTATGCATTCAGTAATTTCGTCCGACTTGTTTTGCCTTTGAGCCACCACCTTTGCAACTTTGGTCTGGTTAACCAATTTGTGAACGGCTGCAACTGAAGCTTCACCAGGGTCAGTCCGCTCATAGACAATTGAATGACAAACTTGCTTATTCGGAGAATTGTCGCATAGGCCAGCGCCATGAGCGTGGCCGGCGAGAAGGATGATGGCTGTCGCTAAAAAGACATAAGAGAGAAAGTTGTAGTCCTTAAAAACCATTGTTTTTGTTAGATATATTAACTACAAGGCTTTCTCTATTGTTGGGGTTCAGTGAATGATGACTTATGATATGATTAAGAAGTGATTTATACAATTTTTAGACGGCTATTTATAGAAGAGAAATGCTATGTTGGCATTTTCTACCACGAGGTGTTTGGCTAGAAACCACCTTATTGTTCTTATTTTTTACAAATTGAGAGGATAAGAGGGGTTGGTTTGTGAGGTTTACCTTAATTACAGCAAAAATTTTGAGTATACTTTTATCTTTATTAAGGAACAAATTAAAGTGACAAGCTAGACATAGTTTGGGTAAAATTGTTACTCAACATCAATGTGGTTGTCAACAAAGGTTAGTTATCTGCAGTGGAATTTAAAATGGGGGGATAAGGATTTTGATGAGCTTTTTAAGATTTTACCATCGAAGATCAACTTTTTTTTTTTTTTTTTTGGACATCAATTATTTTTTAACAATATGGGCAATTCAAATTTTCTACCCCACTTTTAGTGTTTCCTTTTATACTCTATTAATCATCATTTGTTATATATTCATTTGACTTTTCTTATAAAATAGACAAATTTAAAAATGAAAAAAAAGAAGAAGAATCAATCGCATGGCAAGTTATGATTATTGGAACACGAAAATCACAGAGAATTTGTGTTCCACTTATCTAACATGCACCAAACTAGATTACATGAAAATGATAAAAAATGAAAAATTGAAAATACAAAGGTCACTACAAAAATTTTAAATTGTAACACCTACATCTTCTTGGTTTAAGAGTTTAAACCACTTAGAGGAAGCATAAACTCCCCTGTCCCCGCATGAGCTCCTTTCCTTCTCTTATCAAAAAGCATATGATAATTGCTTAAGTTTCATTATTACCATAGTTTTGATAGGTAATATTGCATCAATTTTATATTTAATTACACATAAATATGTGATTTTGAAATATTTCTCTGAAATATACTCATTATATGTATTTTTCTCTTGTAGGATATTAGAACTAGTCAGCTAATCATGCAAACATGCAGCCAAAAGAATCCAAGGGTCACGATCAAAAGAGGCTTGCTTTTTGAAGCATTAAATAAGTAACAAACTTGTGAGAATAAAAAAGGGTAGAATCCAATTCCTTTAAAAAAAAATGCAAAAATCCTAATATAGAATCATCCTACACTGTCTCAGTATTTTTTACATAAGTTCTTGCATAGTGTGGGTGCAACGAGAGGAGTACGCCTTGGCCAAGTGGACCATGGCGGAGAAAAGAATGGGGTTAGGAACTATATATAGTGTCATTCATGGAAAGACTAATCTTACTACCAGAGCACGTGTCCAGAGTTTAGGTATAGGGGTGGGAATATGTTAGGCACCTAACCCCACCCGACCCATGGGTCAGCTTCCACTCATCGTGTCTTACATTTTAATCTTATTAAAGGCATATTCAATATTGTCATTCTAGACTCACACACACACACACGAGCATACATCTAAGCAAACAACATGACCATTTTCATCCCAAATCCTAAGGTACATCTATCATGCATCTCATCACATCATATACATGGCAGAGAACAATGAAACATATATCATCTCAAAGGCAAAAACATAGGCATGTTAAGATCAAACAAGATCAATCAAACATGTTATCATACCTAAGGCAAAGCAGTGCAAATATACATTAATATTCATCAAAACAAGATTAAGATCATATCTCAAACAAATGCATGTGCATATAAATGCATGACTTATCTCACGTACCTTACTACACCACAACACCTACGCATCAATGCTTGGTCATATCATATGCATGTTCATGACATATCAAAGAAAGAATTGAAAAGAAACCCTAATCTAACATGTAAAGAACAAATAGAGCAATAAACAGGGGAGCAAACACTTAAAAGCATAAAACAAAACATAGCAGAGGCATATTACATAAGAGAAATAAAGAAACAGAAGCATAAAAAGGTCGAATTAGGGTTTCTAGGCATTAGTATACAGGCACATACATAGGGCTGCGTGCGTAGTCCAGTTGTATATGCATGCATACTTCGAGTATGCCTGTGCATGCAGAAAGCATGCTTACGCATACACCCCCTAAAACCCTAACCTAGAAACACAAAACACAACAGAACAGAAACTTAAAACTAACAGCCTAACATGCTTAAAATAATATAGCAAAGAAAATCTAAGCTAAATAGACATGTTATAACATAAACAAAACAAGAAAAAGAAGATCAAAAAAAGAAAAAGAAAAGAAAATGTGATAGGGCAAAAATGTATAAACCCATTTTCAAATTAATTAATTAGTCAAATTACATGCAATGGCGTGGTAGCACAAACAAATCACCAACTAAACTAAATGCAATGGAAAATAAATTTGACACAGGTGATTTGTTTACGAATGGGGAAAACAACCGAGGCAAAACCCCACCGGGTGAATTTAAGGTCACTACTCTCGAGAATCCACTATTATCAATCACAAGCAGTTACAAGCATGAAGAATCTTACCAAACCATTTAGCCTATCTCAAAATACCAACCTACAGTTGAACCCTTACCCCAATACCCAATTAGACTTGTATTGTAGCGGCAATCTCCATTCAATGCACAAATCCCAGTACATGACTAACCAATGATGCACGGATCTCAATACGTGACTAACTCACCAACTTGAAGAAGATTGTTGACTGCAAAGTTCTTCAGTTCATCAACAATGAAGATCAAGAAGTTCCTTGGTCACAAAACCCTTGACGTAAAGACGTAGTAGCTTACTAGGCCACTTTTACCTTAGGTCACACAATGCATGCTCGACGGCCTTTAAAATAATCCTTATATATGTCTAGGGTTGTGAGAAAAAAAAAAACCTACACAAATACATAGGAATATGTGTGTAATCAGATCTGAAAAATCTGATTTCGTAATTCTCGACAGATACAGTTTGTGTTGAGCTTTAACTTTAAATCTCGATAGAAAGGATTCTATCGAGACTTCTGTCGAACTTTAATGAACAACACTTCCTTCACTTGTTTCATGGTCAAATTTGCATGGCTTCAATACTTAACTTCAACACTTGTTTCTTGAAGTACTAAACCCATCTTAGATCTACCCAATTACAATTAAAGTGCGTTTTATCAAATGATTAGCCAATTACATCAAATATGTCCCTAACAATCTCCATCTTTGGCAATCCATGACAAAACTACAACAAACAAATGAATCATGAGAGAAGTCTTAAATCAGTAAACTCATATCCACTTGTTGTCTTACAAAATAAATCTAACCCTAACATAAACTTTTGAAAAACTTTGTAAGAAGAGAGTTCATGGCATGGTAGAATTTCACAACCTATCTTTCTAAAACACTTAAACAAAACTCATCAAGGCATCATGTGTGAAACGGAAATAAAGATTGCATACATAAAGAAACATGTGTATAAAGACAGAAAAGAAACAACACATGTAGAGGTAGGCGAAGATAAACATACATCATCATATATATATGAACATAAAGTACAATATAAGTAAATAAAACTGTTACAAGACTAGTGTTTAAGAGGCTAATACAAAAGAAGAAAAGAAAAGGCACATACAAACCTCACTACATCCCTAAAAATCTATATACACTCCCCCTAACAAAAATGTCCCATACTAACTCTCCCCCTAAGTACAATACTACTCTCAATCCCAAAACTACTCCCATTTTTCTCATGAATGACAAAGGGCAAGTCACTGAGAGGTTGTCATCTCATCATCACTAGAAGAGCTAGCATCATCCTCATCATCACCCACATCATCATCCTTATTAGCCGCCTCTAGAGAAAGAGATGGAGAAGGAGCAAAACTGCCAATGCGAGCCTGTCTGTGAGCTATGCGACCAACTCGGGTGTTCATTTGACACATCTCATTTGTGAGATAGTTAGGATGACCACCAAAGTCAACCTCCATCTGCTGAGGTTGCGCTATGATGGCCTCGAGGGTCACACTACCAACTGTGGAGTAGAAGGAGCCAAGGAATAAGGAACAGTAGAAGCTGCAGGATCGGTCGTCTCTTCTCATGGCCACTTCGGTCGAAGCTTGGCCTCACTCCACCAAACAGAATCGGCATTGATGGCACCCATGGTGGTGAAGAAAGGCGAGGAAGGAATGGGAATGTGAAAGTGTGTGAGGATATGCATGATAGCTGAAGGGAAGATGAGCTTATCACATGTTGTTGTATCCAAATATACATATAGAATAGATGTGATGAAGTGAAAGGGAAAGTCAATGGAGAGATCCTCTAGAAGAGACAAAAGAAAATGAGCACGAGGCACGGTAATGGAATTATAGTGAGACAAAGGAGTAAAAGTAAATGTCATGACCATATTAAGGAACCTTAGGCCTTTAGCGAAGCCTGAGCATAGAGTGTTTAGCTTACCACCCCATGTGGAAGAAGTCTCACAAAAGTGAGATAGAAGCTCGTTTTTGGACACTATCCGAAGACACTCACAGCCAGGGTAGTCAAGTTGCGCTACACTAGGAATGTGTAGTACCTCAAATATAAGATCCGAAGTAACTACAATACGTGTACCTCTTAATGTAGTAGCAAACTGAGGTACAAAGGTATCGATGCCGTGTATATTGAAGTAAAACTCCTGTATAAACACGACGGGACACCTTAAGGGTCTCTCAAGAAGAGATTACCAGCCTCGAGTCCCAATGACAATGGGGAGAGGAGTGTCGGCAATGTCCGACAAGATAAGCTGGTGTTCCGGGTGAATGCCACTTTTCTAAAAGTTCTCCGAGAAGTCCTTCCTAGCCTTTTCATCACAAAACTGAACGTGGAGGGGAACAGAAGAATCAAAAGAAGAAGATAACTTGAAACCTTGAAAAGGATTCCAAGTTGGAGTGGATTTGTGCGCTTTAGGTGCCATAGTGCAATCTATCCTTAAGAGAAAGAGAAAGAGAATAGAACACAACATAGCTAAGAATAGGAATGAAAAGATATAACGTATGCATCAAGAATGCAAGAACATGTGACGTGCAAAATTTAAAAGCATCATTGGTAAAAACCCAATCCAAACCTACTAGCACTCAAACAACAATAATCAATCACACATCTAAAATGCATGAAACATTGTTATAATGCAATGAGAATGCAATGCATGAGCATATATCACCAAATCAACATAACCCATCCCAAAAATTTCACAAAAATTTTCAAAAACCCAAAACCTTATGTATAAAAATGCATGAATGCATGAAAAAGAATGGTTTAAGAGTAATTACCAAGAGATTTAGGCTTGATCTAGGCCGAAACTTGAGTAGGTAGAGAGATTTGAGGGAAAGGACAGTGTTTGGGATGAGAGAGAAGGAGATCTGTTGAGAGAGATATGAGAAAAGTGAAGTCTGAATCACGCCTCAGCTTTAAATATAAAACCCAACTCTATGGATCAAAGATTCTATCAAGGATCTGTCAAGCAGTAAATCTTTACAGAATTGAATCTGTCGAGCTGCTGTCGAGGATCTATCGATGGCAAAACTCACCTCGATGGATCGAACAATCTGTCGAGAATCTATCGAGCAAACAGAGAGCAAGAAATTTGGCTCAAAGGATCGAAAAAGCTATAGAGATTCTATTTAGAAGAAACCCATAAATCTTAATGGATCGAGAAGCTATCGAAATGCTATCAAAAAGGCAGAGAGCACAAGAAAATTCCTCGATGAATCGAGAATCTGTCGAGGATCTATCGAGAAAAGTGAAAGAAGGGCTTGATAGAAATGAATCTGTCGAGAATCTATCAAGAAGTTTTTGAGCTTGAAGAAAAGGAGTTTTTCAAGGGGGGGAAAACACATAAAGATGAATGCAACAAGCAAGCTACTCAACCAAAGATCTAATCAACCTATTAAGCTCTCAAAAACATCTCTTAACATATATACAAAGCATCCATAGATCCAAAAATGCGCGCGCACACACACACACAACAAGTCTAACCAATTTTATATTTCAAAAACAAGTTAAGATAGTTTAGTGAGCATATATTAACACATGTATCTCCTGTGATGGCCAAATCACATTGTACCTGCAAATGTATCAAAAGTAGAAAAGAGTATATGTGTTATGTGTGAAACATAGCAAGAGTACATAAATGTCTCATTTTATGAAGATTTGAGATATGAGAAAATCAAATACACTCACACACAATCATAACTACATGATGAGGACTATCACCTTCGAGGTACATCCTATAACTCCCCACATCTAGAAACACGCTTGCAATCATATTTAAAAGCATTTTTGTTTCTTTTTGCTTTTATTTTCTTTGCATATTTTTCTTTTTGAGCATAGCATGCATAGGCATATAAAAGAGAGAAGAAATACCCATTATGTAAGCTAAAACATCTCAATTTTGTTGTGCCTAAGCACACAAATGTTATTCATGATTGGTGGGCTTTAGTGGTGAGATGGTTATTTATGCCTTTCTCTTAGGATTTTCTAGTCCTTCCCGTCAAAAAGAGTGATATGAGTATGAGATATAATTGACAATCTTAATCATACTCATCATAAACACGAGCCACAAAACTCACTTGCTTAGTTGTGCATTGAGATGCTCATCTAAGCTACAAGAGATACAAAGTTTATAAACTTTGTTTCAATGGCCATCTAAAGTGCACAAGTACCAATATACACAAACACACTTTGTTTTTTGTATTATCCTGATTTTACAATTTTTATTTTTATTTTTATGAGAACCAAACTAAATCAAAATTGAAAACAACCAAAAAAAAAACATGAAAGAAAACACACAAATCATAAAACTAGATTGACTCAAAACAAGAAAGCAAAACAAACAAGTAATGTAAAACATAAAAGGGAGAGAGAGAAAGAGTGACTAAATCACTTTGAGCCTTTTTTCTTCCACACCTTGGAAGGACCTTTCCTTTGCGCGAACCTTTGTTCAGGAGGTAAGGGGGATGAATTGAAATTGTTCAAGTTCGAAAGAAACATGAGAGCCTTAAGAAGATCTCCCAGAGGAGCAAGAGAGGATGGAAAATGATTCTGGTTTCCAGACGAGACCATACTATTGCATTGTTGAGTGGCTAACCGCTTATAGCAATTTGGACGAGTATACCCTGAAACTTCGCAGTGATGACAGAAATGCGATTTCTTTTGTTGAGACTTTTTGTTGTTTTCCTTCTTGGTCCTAGGGTTTCTAGTCTCTTTATTTTCAACCTTAGGGGGTGCCCCTATAATAGATTTGCCCTTGTCTATGTTCTCACTAGCTATTTTAGTTTTAGATTCATTGTTCTCAGAATTAATATTATCAACAGGTGAGACAAACACAATTGTACTAGAGGAGGCAACATTAGGAGAATAGAAATCACACCATAAATCGGTTTTGTCAAAAGTAGATTTCTGAAAGCTTAGCATCTCATCAAGTTTTGCATCGAAAGTCCTCTCCAATTGAGCTCTAACTTGAAACAACTCCGCTTCAAGCTTCTTGGTCCTTTTAGCAAAGAAATTGTTCTCAAATTGCAGTGCTCCAGTGGTTTGATTTGCTTCATTAACCTTGGTAGAGATCTCCTCTCAATCTAGTTCCACATCACTCAGCATCTTGGTGGCTAGCCTATACAGTTTCTCATGCTTTTTGGAAACCTTGTGCAACTTAGCATAGACTGTATGGATGTCATCTTGATCATCCATTTTCTCAAATTTGGATTCCACCAAGTCCTCTTCTTCATCCACTACTTCTACGATCCCCTCAATAGGATCCACTGTGGCAGTGAAAGCACTTAAGATTCCCTCGTCATCACTGTCATCTAACTCAGTCTCAGGCTTGGTATCACTCAAGGTAGTAGCAAGAGCCTTGCTTTTCCTAATCGACTTGAGATATGTTGGACATTCTTGTTTCATATGTCCAAAACTGTGACATCTGAAGCACTTTGGTCCAAAGGGAACAGTATAATGACCACCATCCTTAACATCCTTCTTCCCTTTGTCTTGACTTTTGAATTGTGAAGAACTTAATTGCTTACGGTCCTTATCAAAACCTTTCACATTGGCATTCTTCATGAACTTCTTGAACTGCCTAGTGATGTATGACTTCATCCTGGAATCTTCATCATTTGAAGCCTCATCAGTCTCATTACTTTTAGCCTTAAGTGCTATACTCTTACTTTTGGTTCCTTTCCCATATCTAGTCAAACCCAATTCATAGGTTTGCAAGTTGCCAATCAGCTCCGTCAATGGAATTTTGTCAGTGTCCTTTGATTCTTCAATGGCAGTGATCTTGGCATGGAATCTCTCAGGTAGAGATCTGAGCACCTTTCTCACAATCTTGGGTTCAAGAATCTGTTCTCCAAGATTGAAGGCTAAGTTGACTATGTCCTTTAGCTTGGCATAAAACTCATCAAACAATTCATCCTCCTCCATCTTAATCTCTTCAAAGCTCGTAGTAAGCCTTTGGAGCTTAAAATCCTTGATGGCTTTAGTTCTTTCATTGGTAGTCTAAAGAATGGTCCACACTTCCTTAGTAGTTTCAATTCAGGATATTTTCTTGAACTCCTCATTGGTCACCACACTAAATCGGGCATTCAATGCTTTGCTGTTGAAATTTGCCACATTGATCTTGGCCTCATCCTAATCAACCAGTGCTTCCTTTGGCTTCACCCAACCAATTTTCACAGCTTGCCAGACCTTCTCTTCTAAAGACTACAAGAAAGCTCTCATGCGTACTTTCCAGTATGCATAGTTAGTGCCATCAAATAAAGGAAGTATAGTAAGAGATTTACCTTTATCCATGACAAACAAGGGTCAATGGATCGCACAACAAAGATTAAACCTAATTAGAGTGTGCCCTCTCTAATACCACTTGATAGGGCAAAAATGTATTAACCCCTTTTCAAATTAATTAATTACCCAAGTTAATTAATTAGTCAAATTACATGCAATTGCGTGGTAGCATAACCAAATCACCAACTAAACTAAATGTAGCGGAAAATAAATTTAACACGTGATTTGTTTACGAATGGAGAAAACCACCAAGGCAAAACCCCATTAGGTGAATTTAAGGTCACCACTCCCGAGAATCCACTATTATCAATCACAAGTGGTTACAAGTATAAGGAATCTTACCAAACCCCTTGGCCTATCCCGAAATACCAACCTACAGTTGAACTTTTACTCCAATACCCAATTGGACTTGTATTGTAGCAGCAATCTCTCCATTTAATGCACGAATCCTAATATGTGACTAACCAATGATGCAAGGATCCCAGTACGTGACTAACTCACCAACTTGAAGAAGATTGTTGGCTACAAAGTTCTCCAGTTCATCAACAATGAAGATCTAGAAGCTTCTTAGTCACAAAACCCTTGGCATAAAGACGCAATAGCTTCTACAGAGGGAATAATGAACTAGGCCACTTTTTGCATTAGGTCACACAATGCGTGCACACGACCTTTAAAATAATCTTTATATATGTCTACGGTTGTGAGAAAAGAAACCCTACACAAATCAAATCTGAAAAGTCTATAGCTTATGTTGACCTTCAACATTAAATCTCGATATAAAGGATTCTATCGAGACTTCTATCAAGCTTTAATAAACAGCACTTCCATCACTTGTTTCTTGGTCAAATTTGCATGACTTTAATATTTAACTGAACACTTGTTTCTTGAAGTACTAAACACATCCTAGATCTACCCAATTAAGTAAAGTGCGTTTTGTCAAAGGATTAGCCAATTACATCAAATATGTCCATAACAAAATGGACTAGAGCATCATACCTCAAAACACAAAGCTCTTTAGCTTGATTTTGACCATTTCCCTCAGTCAATCTATCCACAATCAATTAAAACAGTGATTAGTAAACTTGAAACTTAAAGATCAAGGCCGGTGTTGATACCGTATTTTGTTCGCCCTTGATTTGCGTGTCAAACCCCGAAAAATCCAAAAATATCATTTTCTCCCCATGGGGTCATGAGAACATATATAATGGTGTGGCACACCCGTTAGGACATCGAAGCGCTCAAAGTACCTTTTTCAGCCAAAATGACCAAAATGCCCTCAATCAACCCTAGGTTGACCAATGGTCAAACAAGGTCAAAATCCTCACAAAATAACATTTTTCATGGTTTTATATCAAACTAGAGCTCCTCAGATTTTTTAGCAAGTTTGACCAAGTTTGACCCGAAGTTGACTCTCGGTGGGCCCAGAAACCCTAATTTTTATCCAACTGTCAGAACAAGTTGAAACCAATGCAATTGCAAAGATAATCAAATTCTCATTCTAGCAACTATTCATGGGTTGAAATCAGAGTTAAAACTGTTGAGATATTGAGAAAACTGTGAAAAGCGCATTAGCACACTTCCTGAGGTCATAACTTTTGATCCAACCATTGGAATTTTAATTTCTTTAGCTTTCTGAAAACTAGACATCCAAATATTTCCAGGGACACCAAGATTGCCTCAATACACATCCAAAAAGACCTCCAAATGTGCATCCAAATTCAAAATTGAAAAAGTGCAACAAGACAAATTTGCCAATGTCACGATGACATCAGCACGGTGGCCCTTATAGGGCTGCCAACCCGACCCGGGGGCCTACAAGGTGCACCAAGCCTGGGAAAGCATTCCCAGGGCTATAAATAGCCCCTGGCACCCCTAATTGGACCAGAACTGAAAAATTGGATTTTTGAGAGTTGTTTTAGGCGTTTTTGGGAATTTTTTATCTCTTTTCTCAACATATTTCTCTCCAAAAAAAACACATCAAAGTTTCTTGATTCTTCTCTCTTCTCCAAAAATACAAGGTAGTTTTCATACCCTCCATCTTCCTCTCCTTGGTTCTATACCTTGGATTTGAGGTATAAGGGGTATGGATGTAGCTTTTTAGCTAATATCCATACCCCTTTTTCTTTAAAGTTTCATCAAGCTTTTTATCCTTTCTTTTTTCTTGAATAACATGATTTATTGCTTTCTTTAGCATGTTTCTTGCTTTTTTGTGCTTCTAGCTTAAATCTCCTTGTTTTTTATGCATTATGCCATGTTTCATGCTTAGATCTACATCCTTACATGCTTATATGTTTAGATCTACATGTTTTCATGCTTTACGTCATGCTTTCTATGCTTAGATCTTCTCTTTTCCATGTTTTTAATGTTAGATCCACATGCTTCCATGTGTTTATGAGTAGATCTACCTTTCCCATGTGTTGTTTAACTAGATCCACATGTTTTTATGCTTGTTTACATGTCTATTTGTCTTTCCTACATGTTTTTGTGCTTTATGCCATGTCTAGATCCTTTTTTCTTATGTGTTGTTGTTTTTTTCTACATGCTCACTTGCTTGATATCATGTCTATGGTTATACCTTACTTAGATCTACATGTTTGTATGCATGTTCTATGCAACTATGTCTATGTATATGCCTTCATATGCTTGTATGCTTGGATTTGTGTTCTTCCATGCTTTTATGCTTCCATCCACATGCCTACATGCATATTTCCATGCTTAGATGTGTAGATCAGTTTCTTTACATGCTTAGATCGATGTTCTCCACATGCTTTATCCTATCTTCCATGTGCTTGTGCGTTCCATGCCATGTTTGTGTGCTAGACCTAGGCTATGACTGTCATGCCATTTGCTATTGTAGCCCTTTTGTCTCTTTTTCTTGTGTTTTGGCCATTTGGTAAGATTTAGATCTTGACCCCTTTATGGTCTTGATCATTATCTGTACACCTCGGCCCATATCAAAGGGTTGGATCATCCTTATTTGCATGTCTATGTTTGCTTGCTTCTATGCTTTTTGCTTGCGTTGGCCTCTCTGGTTATAGGCTTTGCCACACTTGATGCCCTTAACGGGTTTGTGGTTGTGTGGTTACATCCGACGCCCATGAGGCCTTATTTGGATGTAACCATTTGGGATGCATCGCCATGATGCTAGTTGCTTTGTGCATACCTTTACCCTTTTCCGTTCTGTGCGATGATATGCTTACCATGCTTGTTTGTTCCACCCGTTAGCTTTCTATGCATCTTTACATGCTTGCTTATATGTGAGTCTTGCTTACTAGTGTGTCATCCATACTTCAACACAATGAAGCTATGGACATCCGATCCAAACCTACATTAGTCCCTCATGGACACCATCTTTTTGTTTTCCCTTTGCTTGTTTGTCTTCTTTCTTATTCGCTTGTTTGCCTTCTCATTTATTTGCTAGCTTTCTTATTTCTTTGCTTGCCATGTCTATCACGCTTATTTGCTTTATGCCTTTTTCATATGCTCTTTGCATCTTTTCCTTCCAATGCTTGTTTGCTAGTTTCTTTTCTTTGCCTTTGCATGTACACACATGGAGCTTGGACGCATGGAGCTAGGGCACGATCTCCCAGGCACAAGCAAAAAGGGTGAGGATGCGAGCATGTGGATATAAGCCAAGCAACTGCATTCAATAGGTTTAGGGGTCTAGCTTCTCCCATTTGATTATTTACTCTTTTAAACCCCCTTCCTTCCTCCCCCCCTTTTCTCTCTTAGATAGGTTGTATTGGGTATATCATGCCATGTACCATTCGTCCTCATCTTTAGAGTATGGCAATCTTTGTTTATTTTCCTGCAGTTATATTTTAGGCTCTAGGGATGTAAGCATTTACTTTCCAGGTCTGTGTGCTTGCATTGTGCATGATGTATGTATATATATATATATATATATCTGCTCGCCCCTTTTAGTGTGATCATCACAGTCCATGTCACCTAAGGCAAGCGATGCCTAATTTCTGTAGCGAAAGTAAGGTGATGTGTTGCCGGATTTTCACCATGGAAATCTGGTACTCGGCTAGAATGCCATAGGAAAGCATAGATTAGGACCACACCCATTCAAAATCCAAACCTCAAAACCCTTATGCATGCTAAGCCCTAAAAGCCAATGTCGAAATCATGTTTTTTACTACCAATTTTTGAAAATTAAGGTTTTATCAAAACAAAGGACTATCCTTGGATAGGCGTTATGGGGTTCCTAACACCTTCCTCAAGCGTAACCAAACTTTCGAACCTAAGAATCAAGGTTTTCTTGCCATCCAAATTAGATTAGGAAAAATGCCATTTTTCTTAACCTAGGATTGGAAATAAAATCAACTAGAAACAGGTGACCAATCACACCTTAGAAAAACCTAATGATTGGTGGCAACTCCACTTACATTTGGTAATCCCTTAAAATTTGGCCCAAATTCTTGCCATAATGCCAAAGGTAGACCTAACTTCCTCCACCAAGAGAGAGAGCACCCGAAGCTCTGCGCAAACAAAACCATCATTCGAGAGGGGCCTCCAACGGACCTCGCGCACATGGGAGCTGTCACCACAGTAGGTGGTTGAATGAGGGCCCACAACGACAGCGGTGGTTTACCGCCACTCCGTTTTTTTCGAGGCTAGGTGTTGACAATAGGAAAAGGCCTCAATTAGAAATTTTTTGACTTTAGGGTGTTTTTTGAAAGACTCCCTTTTGATTCACTATTTTCTGTGAATCTTAAATTTTCCTTTAGGTTTTTTTGTGTGTTTTGAAAAGGTACCATGTATGGCTTTATATTGTCAGAAAATAGGGGTTTGAAATGGCTCCTAGTCGATGTGAGATTCATTCCAAACCTAAATTTAATGCAGAAAAATGTGTCTTTTATAGTTTCTGTAACCCTAGCATACACACATATGCCCGTATATGCGTATGCATGCATGAAGCATGCACACCCAGGTCTGAAGCACGCATACGCATATGCGTGTATGCGTAGCCTAGGGTTTCTGTGACCGTTCTTTTCCAAGAATAGCTTTCTTTGATTCATAAAAGAGTTATATTTCAATTTGATTGGGCCCTAAACCAACCTTGGACTTTAGAATTTCAACATCATTGGGGAATAGGGGCTTGAGTCATAAGGGGTACAAAATGCTGTGTCTACCAATGCCTCTCTTTTGATTTGTGAGTTCTACTAACAGAATCAAAAGAATAAAAGACAAAACATTTTTTTCAACGTATGGCTCGAGCCTAACCCACGAACACGGCAAACAACACGTATACATGGGGCGGGGTGCAACTCTGTAGAGTTTTGTGGGATTTGTAAGTACAAAGTCCCACCTTTGTTACTCAAGAAATGAGCAATGACAGGTTCACTATTCCAAAAAAAATTTTTCCAATTGCAAGCAAAAGGCGAGTGACTCACTATCCTAGTCACCAAAAAAGAAAAACAAATATAGCCAACAACCTTAGCCATCAACCAAAAAAACAAGGAGCTCTTATGAGATTAAAAGGATATTTATCTGTGGTGTCCATCTAGGGCTCTTACCTCAAACTTCTCCGGTTTTTTTTTTTTTTTCTCTAAAAATCAGTTTGATTTGATATACAAATATAGAGCAGGTTTATAAAATAATTTATATCTATGCTTAGTACAATTGTACCTTATAAATATTTAAATAATTTATATTTCCCCCGTGTATGTTTAATAGTCACAGCAAATATATGGTTGATGTTTTAAATCTGCTTTTATGCTTGGAGTTTTAATATCATAGTATATTGTAGTGTTCTGATTACATTTAAAGAATTCATGAAACTCAATTTGAATTGTAACTTATTATGTATAAATATTTTATATGTTGAGGATGCTATGCTACCTTAGCGAAATTGGTGTGGGTAGATTTTTTGTAGCCCATATGACCCAAGTGTTTAAAACTTTTTTCAACACAAACAGAAAATTGTAGAGTGTAGCTTAACATTGTTAAAATTTTAGAAATGCCCTTGAGCACAGTGTTGTTTAGTTTTTCAGATTTGAATATTGTATTGCTAAACAACATTATTTTTGTCTTCAAACACATGAATATATGGACATGCAAAGTATGATGCAGCTGACACGTTGATTAGATAAGATACATTCAAATACTTGCAAGGCTACAAGACTATAACTGAAAGTAACTGCATAAAACAAAATGGAATTCTTAAATCAATTAGAGGATTTAGTTTAGGCTTTTGCTTTTAATATCTGGGTTCCTTTGCCTTTATATTGTAGTGTTCTGATTACATTTAAAGAACTCATGAAACTCAATTTGAAATGTAACTTGTTACTACACTACACTGCGCTGTTTCAAACTTTCTGCACTACATTGCACTGTTTCAAACTTTCTACACTGCACTATTTCTCTTCTATTAATGTTTCTTTGCTGAAAATTGGATTTTTACTGTTTTGTAGGTAGGGATTTAGCATTTTGATATCTGGCTTATTTGGTAATACAACTACAAGATGAGGAAAGTTAAGTATTTAATATGATTGCATATTTAAGTTTCTTGGTTATCTCAAACTTGGTTTTATGTTTGGTTTAATTGCAGATTTAATATGATTGCAGATTTCCATTGTTTTAATTACTTCTATGTACAAGTTGTATTTTATCAAATAATCATGCTTTTGTGATTTTTTTTTTTTTTTTAATTCTGAAGTTAGTATGTGAATGCTATATTTTTCCAAATACAACTAAATGACTATAATCTCAACTATGGATGGGAATTCTACACCGTCAAGAAACTTTTTGACTCTTTTGAAGAAACTGACAAAGCAATTCAGCTCGATAAAATGACAGAAGTACGTATTCTTTAATTTAGCAAATTTACAAATATGATATTTAAGATGTATATGTTGTAATATGTTGTCATACATTCCTCAACCTGTTCTATTGCCAAGCTTATATCAGTGATACTTCAAATGAATGTAGCAACAGCTTATCAACTGAAGAAGATGGTGATTGTACAAAATTTCAAAAACTTGACATTCAAAGCAATGTGCAACTCACACTAACATCTGTACTCAAGGACAACAAAAGGGCATATTCAGGGACTACCACAAAGCAACAAAGGAAGAAGATACAAAAAACACTTTAAATTTGTCTTTCAATCTCTAAGATTTCCTATGTACAATTTGGTTTTAATGAATACATCGAATATTTAGTTGAAGACATGAAATAATGTCTTGCTGTTTGATAGTAACTCAATCAGGTAACTCGTCCAAGAATGGCTTGTTGTTTGATTGGCTAAACAAGCAACCAAATGATTCTGTGGTGTATGTGTCATTTGGGAGTGGTGCAACACAGTCACACTAGCAAATGACTGAGCTATTTGTGTCATTTTTTTTCATCTAGAAAAATGTATATTTTATTATTATTTGATGGCTGTTACAATTCTAATGTCACATCATTTTACTAATATCTTACTACTAGAATCATAAACCATTATTATTGCTAGATTCATAATAAGTTATTGTTCCTCTACTTTCTAATTTGTGATTGCTTTAGTGTTGAATGTGGGTTGCTTCATTGTTATTTTATTGCTAGACGTATATGACTTCATTGATTCTATACCACTAAAGGTGAAAATTTGACCGCAGAGCCTACCACAAGATGCTCCAAACTAATAAATGGATTTCGCTAAGCCTGGGTTCATTAGAGGAGTTTGACCCACCACTCTAATCAAAGCTCCCCTAGATTGATGTTGAAGTAGCCAAAGATCTACCACCTAAAAAAGCAAAGACCCCATACTCATATCCACTCAATGAATGAATAAATGAATTCATTTAGGACTTGGAACTTGCTCACCCAGTGAAACTTCCACTTACTAAGAATGTGTTGCTAGAGAATCGATGTTGAATTCCAATAGCTAATGTCACATCATTTGGAGGTTCATAATTAAAAAAATTGGTAGCTTTCCCGTACATCGCATGGATTAGTGACTAGTTTTATGTTAAGTGAAAGGAATAAGAATGAAAATGATAACAAAAATACCAACAAAAGCCCTCAAAAACCTATAGTTTACTTACGTCAAGAGTAATTTAAAATCCCATCAGGTTTTTAAAAAATCAAAAACTGAAAAGACGGAAATACCCCCACCTTATTTGTTGGTGTGTGACATTATAAAAGGCCAAGGTAATTTCAGCCCTTGCTATAATTGAATTTTTTTTCTAAATAACATTAAATATCAAAAAATTTAGTTAGTTGTCACGTTTCAAAATAATGTTGGAAACTAGCATCTCGAGTATCTAAAACTCAAGTTTTTAAGTCTCGATTTGTATGTGGCTAGGTCTGATCAGGAAAAAAATCCACGTGGAACTCAAGTTTTTAAGACTCGAGTTCCACCATTTTACCAAAACTCAAAAATATCACCGATAAAGAGATTACCTTACAAGTACAGGTTGTGCAAGCAGTGAAGATCAGAAGGAAGTGGACTAGTGAGAGCATTGAGATGAAGACTGACAGTGCGGAGACGGGTGAGGTTTTTGAAAATGCCATTGGGAAGTTGGCCTGAAAGAGCCACACCAGGAACACGGAGCATTGTGACTCGGTTTTGCTCACAATGGTGGGTGACTCTTTGTTCTTCTTTGGCACTGTAGATCGTCCACCAAATCTTCTCCAACCAGATCTTCGGAGCTCCAGATCATTTCAGAATGTCCTCTATTCTTCAGAGCCCCAGATCGTTTCAGATCTTATTTTCTAGATCGTGTCTTCTTCTTCCTTCAGATCTGTCTCCTCTGTTCTTTAGATGCTTCTCGAGTCTAAGAAACTCAAGTTCCACGTGGATAAATTCCTCCATCTCAGCACTAGAACTCGAGTCTCTAAGGTTTGATTTTGTCACCGAACTCGAGTTTCAAAGACTCAAGATGCTGTTGGGGTTTATGCCCTAAAATCCAATTTATTGGCATGTCATAAATAATTAAATTGTTTAATTATATGATATTATCTATAAATGAACTAATGGGACATTATCATAGTCCATGAGATGCATAGTATGTGATTTATGAGATTTAGTCACAGAAGATATAAATCACAAGTTCCTTGTAAACTCAAAACGTAGTTTGTAGTCGGTGATGAAATTGGGCGTTTCATCTGCGAAGACTATAACATATCAACTAAGATGATTTGTCTTGATCATGGAAGTGGAGACATCTAGGTGGTATGTTGATATGTTTTAAGAGTTAAGATATATTGAACTGGATTGCTATGAGATTTATTATTCTCCTCACAACCGTCAAATGAATAATAAATCTCATGACTTCTATTTACATGAACTCTAAATCCTGAAAAAATAATGGACTTGATCATGAGGTGTAGGTCGTTTTGATATATCAGGAGTGAGATCTATAAGACACGATCAAAACCTTATGATAGGCCAAAAACGAATCAACCCCCTGTGATAAATTGCCAATTAATTTAGCCAAGTGAATTAATTAAGTTAATTAACATGCAAACGCGTGGTAGCACAGACAAATCACCAATTAACTAAGTATGCAGTAGAAAATAAATTCGACACGGTGATTTGTTTACGAATGGGGAAAACCTAACTGCAAAAACCCTCGGGTGATTTTCAGGTCACCACTCCCGAAATTCCACTATTATCACAACAAGCAATTACAAGTAAAGGAATCTCAGTACCTTATACCAACCTACAGTTGAACCTTTACCCCCAATATCCAATTGAACTTGTTTCGTAGTGACAATTTCTCCTTTCGATGCATGGCTCCCAAGTACATGACTAACCAATTGCGCGGATCCCAGTATGCGACTTCAATCACCAACTAGAGAAGGTTGTTGGCTGCAAAGTTCTTCAGTTCATCCACATGATAAAGATTAAGAAGATGCTTGGTCACAAAACCCTATGGTGCACATACATAGCAACTTCTTCAAAAGAGATGAACTAGGGCAAAACTTTGTCTCTAGTCACAATCTGCTTGAACAAACCATTCTCAAAGTTTGTGCAACTTGTGAACACTTTGACGGCCCTTAAAATAATCCTTTTATATGTGTAGGGCTGTGAGAAAAGAAAGCCTAAACACATAAAACCGGATTGGAGTCAAAACAGAATTGGAATTCTATTTTTCATAAAGCTCGATAGATACTATTTGTCGAGATGCTGTCGAGCCACGAGGCTGGAATAGCTCTTGAAGCTCGTTAGATAGCTAGCTGTCGAGTTTTAATGAACAGCACTTCTTCAACTTGAATCTTGGACAGACTTGCATGTCTTCAACACTTGATCTTAAAACACAGTTTCTTAAAGTACTAAAAACACTTAGATCTACCCAATTACAAGTAAAGTGTGTTTTGTCAAATGATTAGCCAATTACATAAAATAGTGACATATGTTCCTAACAAGTGAATCACATATGTCCTAACAATCTCCCCCTTTGGCAATCTGTGACAAAACCACAACAAACAAATGAACATATGAGAGAAGTCATAAATCACTTAACTCATATTCACTTGTTGAATACAATAAAATCTATCCTAACAAAAACTCTTGAAAAACTTTGCAAGAAGAGAGTTTATGGCAAGTAGACTTTGACAACTTGTATTTCTGAAACACTTTAAACAAAACTCATCAAGACATCTTTGTGTGAAACAGAAATAATAGATTGCATACAAGTAATAAGAACCATGTGTATAAAGAAAGAAAAGAAACAACACAAGCAAGGATAGGTGAAAGAAACATACATCCTCATATATAAAGAAAATAAGTACAATGTATGTCAAAAATGGTCATAAGACCTAAAGTACAAGAACAAATGTATCTAAAAAATAAAGATAAGAAAAGATACATAATATCCTCACTACATCCCTCAAGATATCAACACTCCCCCTAACAAAAATGTCCAATACTAACTCTCCCCCTAAGTATGACTACTCTCATATACCAAAACTACTCCCCTTTTTTGTCACGAGTGACAAAGGGTAAGAGTGTCAAGTAGACATCTCATCGGTAGAGCTAGCATCTCTATCATCATCATCAGAAGCATCATCGTCATCACCACCATCATCATCCTCATCCACAAAATTTGAATCAGAAGCCACTAGAGGAGGTGGAGGAGAAGCCTCAGGAGTAAAACCGCCCATAGTCGCCTGCCGCCATGCGATACAACCGACATGGACGTTCACCTGATACAACTTTATAGAGAGTGTATCAAGGCGAGCATCCATGTGTTGTAGCTGCGCCATGATGTCCCCTAGTGACACATCGCTCGAAGAAGAGGAAGGAGTAGATGTGGATGGAGTAGATCGGGATGGAGTCAAACGAGGAGGAGCTGCTGAATCCGTCTCCAGTGACCTAAACTGCGCCTCACTATGTTTAACGGTAGCAGCATCTATGGCACACATGACAGAAAAATGGGTGGAAGAGAGTAAAGGAACAGAAAAATAGCGTAAGATCCTCGTGATAGCCAATGGAAAGATGAGCTTATCACAGGTAGCCGTATCCCTAAACACATCTATAAGAGAAAGAATAAAATGTGAAGGAAAATCAATAGTGAGGTGCTCTAACAAAGAAAGAAAAAATCAAGCACGAGGCTTTGTGATAGAGTTATAGTGATAAAGTGGGTGTAAAACAAAAGTCATCACCATGTTTATGAATCTAGGACCTTTAGCAAAAGCCTTACATGGTGTAAACTGACGATCACCCCAATCAGAAGGACGCTCGCAGAAAGTAGAGATCGTCTCGTCTTTGGACACTGTCCTTAGACAATCACATCCGGGGTAGCCAAGGTGCTCTACCCTCGAAACATGAAGCACATCCGCAACAAGCTGCGGTGTGACAACAATACGTGTACCTCAAATGTGAGTATGAAAGAAAGGTACTGAAGAATCAATTCCATGCATGTTGGAGTAAAACTCCTGAATCAGCACGTAAGGACAAGTGACCGGGACATCACACAGTGACTCCCAACCTCGACTGTGAATGACAGTGGGTAGGTCAGTGTCAGAGAAATCTGATAAAATGACTCAGCGTTCCAAATGAACACCTCATCGAGAAAAATTCTCCGAGAAATCCTTTCAGGCATCCTCATCACAGAACTGGATATGAGGAGTAGGATCAGAGGAAGACGATGCCCCAGAATGAAGAGGGTTCTGGGACGGAGTGGATTTATGTTTTAGTGCCATAGACACAACTAATGTAAACAAGAGAGAGAGAGGGGGAAGAAAGAGACAATCAGAAAAGCTCCAGACAGTTCAAATATAGCAAGTATATAGAAAAAGGAGTATGTATGCATGGAGATGCATGAACATGTGACATGTAAAAAAAAATTGCATCATGGGCTCAGCCCAATCCAATCCTACCAAAACACAGTCAATTGCACACATCTAAAATGCATGATAATACTGTTATTATGCTAATGTGATGCGATGTATGAGATTTTAAAATCATTTAAGCAAAAACCCATCCTAAAGTTTCAACAATCACTCAACAATTTTGAAAAACCCCAAAATTTTGCAAAATCCCCAAAACCTAGGTTTCAAAACATGAAATGCATGAAGAATGAGAGATTCGAAGCTTTCCAAGTGAAGAAATACTTGATTAATCTTGAAGGATGCTTGAGGAAGAGGTTAGATGTGAAGAAGAGAGTGTTTGGGAGATCAACAGGTGCGGACAAATCGAGAGAGATCGAGGAAATAAGAACCAGATTGCAAAGAGCATATATATAGATCCTCAGTAATTCTCGACAGATAGAGGTGTCGAGAGGTATGGAGACATCTGTTGAGGAAGGTGTCGAGAAAAACAACGTCGACAGATGTAGTTGTCGAAGAGGTGTCGAGGAATAAAGCAAAGACACAAGAAAAGAAGCTCGATCGATCCACCATCTATCGAGAAGCTATCGAGGGTCCAGAAACTTTCTTGATCGATCCACCAGCTATCGACGATCTGTCGAGATTGCGATAAGAAAAAGCTTGGAAGCTTAACAGATAGCCAAGTGTCGAAAAGGTGTTGAGGAGGTATTGAGCTAGCTTTTAAAAATAGTTTTTCGAGAAGAGAAAAACACAGACAAGAATGCAATCAAGCACGTAACTCAACCAATGATCCAATCAACAATTTAAACTCTCAAAATCATCTCTCAACAACACTTTAAGCACATAGATCCCAAAAACACACACACACCAAACAAGTCTAACCAATTTTATATTTCAACAACAAGTTAAGACAGTTTAGTGAGCATACATTAACACATATTAAACCTTGTGATGGCTAAATCACATTGTACCTGCACATGTATCAAGAGTAGCAAAGAATATTGCGTGTTGTGTGCAAAAAACATCGCAAGATTACATTAGTGTATACATGTTATGACGATTTAAGATATGAGAAAATCACTTTAACTTACACACAATCATAACTGTTTGATGGGAACTATAATCTTTGAGGTACATCCTATAACTCCCACATCTCCTAGAATACACGCTTGCAATCATATTTTAAAAGTATTTTTGATCTTTTTGCTTTTTATTTTTCTTTGCATATTTTTCTTTTTAAGCAAATCATGCATGGGCATATAAGAGAGAGAAAAGAAATACCCAATTATGTTAAGTTTTTGACATTCCAATTTTGCTATGCCGAAGCACACAAATGTCATTGACATTGCACTTTTGCTATACCGAAGCATACAGATGTCATTTCATAATTGGCGGGTAACAGTGGTGAGATGGTTATTTATGCCTTTCTCTTAGGATTTTTTAGTCCTTCCTATCAAAAAGGATGATACGAGTGTTAAGTACAAAAGATAACTTAATCTTACTCATCACAAACAAGAACCAGAAAGCTTACTTGCTTAGTTGTGCATAAAGATGCTCATCTAAGCTACAAGAGATACAAAGTTTAGAAAACTTTGTTTCAATGGCCATCCAAGGTACACAAGTACCAATGTACACAAAACACACACTATTTTTGTATTTTTCTGATTTTTCAATTTTTTTTATTTTTATATGAAAAACAGAACAAAGCAAAACTGAAAAATAACCAAACAAAAACATGTTAAATAAAGCAAAGTATAAAAACTAAACTAACTAAAAAAAAAAAAGCAAAACACACAAGTTATGCAAAAACAAAAACTCAAAGAGAGAGAATAAAGTGATAAAATCACTTGGAACCCTTTTCCTTCCACACCCTGGAAGAACCTTTCCTTTGATTAAACCCTTGAATCGATGGTGAGGGAGAAGAATTAAAACCGTTCAAGCTCGAAAGGAACATGAGAGCTTTGAGAAGATCTCCAAGGGGAGCAAGAGAGGATTGAAGCTAATTTTGGCTTCCAGATGCTTTCATGCCTTTGCTCTGTTGAATGGCTAACCACTTATAGCAATTTGGTCGAGAATGACCAGCAACTCCACAATGATGACAAAGATGCTGCTTCTTTTGTTTAAGCTTTTGAGAGTTAGCCTTCTTAGCCCTAGGGTTCTTAGCTTCCTTCTTATCTTGCTTAGGGGGTGCTCCTAAGATAGATTTACCTTTGTCTAAGTTCTCACTAGCTAAATCAGTTTTAACGTCATTGTTCTCAATTTCAACATTATTGCTGGGAGGAACAAAAACAGTAGTACTAGTTGAAGCAATATTAGAGGAAGAGAAACCATACCCTAAACCTATTCGATCAGAAGCAGATTTCTGAAGATTGAGCATCTCATCAAGCTTTGCACTTGAAGTCCTCTCCAATTGAGCTCTGACTTGAAATAACTCCACTTCAAGCTTCTGAGTCTTCTCAGCCAAGAAATTATTCTCGAACCTCAATGCTCCAATAGTCTGATTAGCTTCATCAAACTTTGTGGAAAACTTTTCATGATCAAGTTCCACATCATTGAGCTTCTTAGTGGTCAGCCTATAAAGTTTCTCATGTTTCTCAAAAAGCTTGTATAATTTCTCATAGGCTGTATGGATATCATCTTGATCAACCATCTTCTCAAACTTAGACTCCACCAATTCCTCTTCTTCGACCACATCTTCAACAATCCTATCAGTAGGATTGATAGTGGCAGTGAAGGCATTCAAGATTCTGTCATCCTCATTGTCGGAATCATCCTCAGACTAGGTATCGCTCAAGGTAGCAGCAAGTGCCTTGCTCTTCCCAATGCTCTTGAGATATGTAGGACACTCCTATTTCATGTGACCGAAGCCTTGACGCCCAAAGCACTTAGCTATTGCGGGAACAGTGTACTGACCATCCCTTGCATCCTTCTTCCCTTTGTCTTGGCTCTTGAACTAAGAACTAGATTGCCTATGGTCCTTGTCGAAGCCCTTTCCATTAGCATTTTTCATAAACTTCTTGAACTGCCTAGTGAAGTAGGACTTAATTTTAGAATCTTCGTCATCGGAAGACTCATCGGTGTCACTGCTCTTGGCCTTTAGTGCCATACTCTTACTTTTGCCTGACTTGCCAATCCTTGATAACCCTAGCTCGTTGGTCTACAAATTACCAACTAGCTCTGTCAAAGGAATCTTGTCAATATCCTTTGATTCCTCAATTGCGATGATCTTGGCATGGAATCTCTCGGGCAGAGATCTGAGCACCTTTCCCACAATCTTGGGTTCAGGTAACAAAAAATTTTATTTGCACAAAACTATTACCTCAAAATTTATTACAATAACTCGCATCAACTATTGAAATGACACAGATGTTATTTCAACAATTTTTTTATTTATTTTAATAAGCTTTTTTTTTTGTAGTGTTTATTTTGGCCCTTGCCCCTAGTGGCTAAACTGCCTTAAGTTCTTTTAAGGTTGATTTCAACTGCGTTTTATCTTTTTGGCTTGATTTTGAATGTTGTTATTTGCTTCTTCATGTAAGTTCAGAAACATAAAATAGCCTAAATCTATTTTAATATTGTAGCAAATTAACTTATGCACTTGCTTCTTCGTACCCGCTTCTTTCTTCTCTGCTGTATTTTTGTGGTGATTAAGCCTTTATATGTTGGGTGTGAGTCATGCAACAATGTGCCTTATTTCCTTTTCGGCTTACTTGTACATGTATTCTGAGTACACGGAACAATGAATTGGGGAGATGCTGGAGACATGAATCACATTATTACATTATTTATGTTGGGTTATAGATTGACTCGGTTAATTAATTCAATTACCTAAGTTGATTAATTAGGTCAAATTACATGCAAATCATGGAGACACACACAAATCAGCAAATAAACTAAAGTGCAATGGAAATTAAATTTGACACAGTAATTTGCTGACTAATGGGAAAACCTCCCGCAAGGCAAAAAGCCCACCGGGTGATTTTCAAGTCACCACTCCCAAGAATTACTAATCAAGAATCAAGCGATTACAAATACAAAAAATCTTACCACTACCCTGGACTATCCCAAAGTACTAACATACAGTTGAACCTTCACTTTAATCCCCAATTGGACTTGATCTTGTAAAGACTTCTTCCCTTTTGCACGGATCCAAGTACGTGACTAACATCCCAGTAACTGATGTTTGTTAATTCTTCACTTCAGTACACATCAAAAATATGGAAGCACTTGGTTACAAAACCCTAAGGCGCACAAGAACGCAGTAGCTTCTCCAAAAGTATATGAGTTCTCTGTCTTTGATTACTTTAAAATAAAGCTTTTATAACCTCTAGGAGTTTAGTAAATGAAACCCTAGTAATTCAAGTCATCATGGACCGAATACTGATCTGAGAATTTTGGATTTGCATAGCTTGATTAATTGAGAGGTGTCGAGCTAATGTTGAGGTCCTTTATTTAATCTCAATATATGCTAGTGTCGAGGTTCAATATTTCAGCTTTTCTTCATTTGTTTCTTGGTTCAATATTCATGCCTTCAATGATATCACTTGTTTTGATTGCTTAACATACTTCATAATATTCTAAATACATCTTAGATCTATGCAATTACAAATAAAATGCATTTTGTCAAAGGATATGCCACATGAAAAATATGACCCTAACAAATTATTCAACTTCTACACGTTTGGAAGAGTTCTAAGTCATCTTATGAAAGAGATGAGACGATGAAGTCATCTTATGAAAGAGATGAGAAGATCATTTACTTGATGTCTCTAAGTATAAGAAGAAGCTCAGTAAATCTTTGACTGGAAGGAAGTACATGACTAGGAGTAATGGCACTTCCTTTGCAAATGGTGGTTTGGATTATGAAGAGTGTGCATTGGATTAGTCAAGTTTTGTTTGAATATCACTAGAAATGGACAACTAAAATAGGGATTCTTTTTTCTTTTTTTTAATGTTTTGGTGTTTTAAGAATTTATTTTAAATTCTAATAAATTCTTAACATAAATATGAGCTGGAAGTTTTTTTTTTTAAATAGCTAATGTGGCACCACTCTGCAAGGATGCTATAATAAAATTTGTAGTACCTCTAGCATTGCCCATTGTTTAATCAATCATGTACCAAATATAAAATAATTTGGTCCAAGTCAAATACCACATTATCTTTATTAGGCGACATAGGACATAAATTAACGTACATAGACGAAAGGATAAAAAGTAGAACATTTTGTAAAATTTAGAGATAAAAAATGAACTTTTATGAAAATTTAGGAACAAAAAAGATATTTTATCCCATATATTTCAAATTTCCCACGGCTAGGCCAGTTCCACAAATAATTCTATACGTGGACAAGCTTGAATCCAAAAGAGAAATTATGGTAGCAAAACAAAGTAGCAAAACAAATCCAAATCCATCAAAAAAAAAGTAGCAAAACAAAATTTGAAAAAATAAAGCCTTTGATTCTCAACATAATTGCAAACAAACTACAAACTTGAAGGGGGAAAAGAATCCAAGACAAGAATTCCAAAAATAATTCTCAAAGAGGATAAACTTGAATCTAGAGAAGTGTGATTGCAAAACAGTGCTCCATTTGTTTCTTAACATAATTACAGTACAAAACTTTCAAATGTTTGGTGTGACATACAATTTTTCAAACATAAATCACCAAAAGTAGCTCATACAAACCACGAAAAGTAGCTCCAGCAACCCGATCATCCATCAAATGAGGGGAAAGCTACAATATGTTTTTGTAAAATTCTTTACCAAGTTTTTTGTTGGTAAAACGTTTTACAAAATTTTATAAGAATTTTTCGCTCAACGAAAAACATTTTAAGGTTTAACCAAATTTTACAATGATGAAACAAACATGAGAAAATGCATAAAATATTTTTCCAAAAGAATTTTAGAACGAAACAAATAAAGCATTACTCTCAACATAAGGATACAATTGATAAGTACATTATTTTCATTCAAGATCTAAATTTTCTAAGGACATATAACCTACAAATTGCACTCCTAATAATGATGTCATCCTGAAAATTTTAATGATATGGTTGAAATGGATTTCATTGCAACCATCAACCATAAGTGTGAATTTCATTTCGTTCCACCCAAAACGGCCGAAATTTTCTATTCCAATTAGTTAACCAATATGAAACACCATTTTATTCCATTTCATTCTAAATTCTAGCTCATTCTACTAAATTCCACCCAGTATGGTGATTTCAGCCAATATGTAAATGAATCATTTTTTTTTCTCAATCATTTTTTATTTTTATTACTTCACTCACATATGAAAATTTATTATTATTTTCTTTTAATAATGTGTTTTTCTTGTTTACTTTAATCACGTGACATAATTTTTTTCTTCATTAACATATATTTTTTTTTTCTTGTATATGTCATGTTATATATCTATATTATGTAATGATGATATTAAGAATGTTTATTATTTGATTTTGAATTAATAATTTAACATGTATATTATGCAATGTAGACGTCAATGTATATAAATTTTGTAATACATATAGATACATGCACAAAAACAAAAAGTTTTAGCGGTAATCCCAAGACGGTATGCATACCCAATATGGTGATTTCAGCCAATATGTAAATGAATCCTTTTTTTTTTTCTCAATCATTTTTTATTTTTATTACTTCACTCACATATGAAAATTTATTATTATTTTCTTTTAATAATGTGTTTTTCTTGTTTACTTTAATCACGTGACATAATTTTTTTCTTCATCAACATATATATATATATATATATATTTTTTTTTTTTTTCTTGTATATGTCATGTTATATATCTATATTATGTAATGATGATATTAAGAATGTGTATTATTTGATTTTGAATTAATAATTTAACATGTATATTATGCAATGTAGACGTCAATGTATATAAATTTTGTAATGTATATAGATACATGCACAAAAACAAAAAGTTTTAGCGGTAATCCCAAGACGGTATGCATACGCATAGGCCGATACCGAAATGTTTTGTTCTAATGGACAAACCAAAACGTTATTCAGAACATTGTGATTAACTAAGAAGACAAAGGATTGGATTAGCTTCAAACAAAAGAATTCTAATACAAACACAAACTAAAGCTCAAGTTTTTCTGCAACAAAGGGAGAAGGACGGACGACATGAGGCTCAAGAAAATGCAAGCCTAGCGACCAAAGAGATTTTGAAATTAAGTTTAATTCTGAGGTGAGGGCAGATACGAGACCTCCATAGACTATTCTAGATACTATCAAAGCTTAGTTTTGCAATTACCATATTAAAAGTTCAGATTCCACTAGGACTGGAATAACGGAATTCTACATGTATTGATTTAACTGTAACAAATGGGAGAACCGCGATTAATAAAATTCAGCACACTATGTCTTCTTTAAATGGTGAGACTCCATTTCTATTCTTTTAGATGAAACTCCCAAAACATCTTAGTGATACTCAAAAGACCTCCTAGTCTTCTCCTCCTATTTTTCTTTAACTTTTCAGCCCATGCAAGACAACTACCATATGCATTATTCCTCAAAAAATCCTGAAATTGATATCCTATAAACCCAAACATGGCCAACATCAATTAGCATTGAAAATCCTTATTGTTCTTGTTATCATAGGTACCATTTATGAGTAATTCTTAAGTACTCCCAGAGCACGAAAAATAGTGCTCCCTCTTTTAACATTCATGGAGAAGTTTGCTCATTAAATTCATGTTAAAATCCAACATAAATCTGAGAGAAAATAGCACTATTTCTCTGTGCTTAAGGAATACCTAAGAATTTCTACCATTCACAACCCTTGAAGAGAACATTTAATCCTCAGTTTTTTTCTCTCTTATTTGAGAAGAGCTCATTATCTTCACAATTATTTCGCTATTACTTCATTAACACGTTTCTAAGTAATGATAAATTGATAATAACATCGACCTATGAGGCATAGAGCTGACCTATATCAAAGAACATGTGAACCAAAATCCTTGATCACTTACTGTCACCCTGAGTAACAAGCAATGAAAAAGAGATAACATTTCATAGGAAGAAGAGCAGCAGTAAATATTAGAACTTGAACAAAACAAATAGAGAAAAATGGTTTCAATTGCATATGAACACATTCATAATCCAAAATTCAAAACTACTAAATGCTTATAAAAGAGAAGGGGAAAAGGACATCATCCTACTAATCTGTAATAGAAGATCACATATACAAACAACACAAAATTGTTCAAGTAAAATAACATAAAATACATCATAATCTGTGATTCAGTCAATTTACAAATTAATAAATAACCTACCAAATGATTAGCCAAAAAAAAATACATTCTAAATAATTATAACTTAGTCTGTACTAATAGTTCTCTCTCTAGTCAAAAATTTCATTTCATTTTTTTGGGAAGAGAATCAAACGGTCATTAAAATATCCACCCAACCATAAGAAAATGGAGCAGAAGTTTTAACAAGAAACACACAAAATAATGGAATCCACATCCAATGAACCAGGAATTTAAAAATGTTCATCTATTATTCAGTCAACTTACCAACCAATTATTCATCCAATGACCATTACTTGTACCTTGTCTCTGGCCTTGATACCAGCAAGGCCAGCGATCAGAAAACATTTAAATAACAAAAAGAAATGAACACCCAAGCTATATGTTTACGAACACAAAATTAGATCATAAAATTTGACATTATTACAATTGACTGAACATTAACATATTCTTTCACATTCAATAAGGTTGCATTTGCATTAACCACTTCTTGATATCTCTTACAATCTAGCCTTACCAATAACAAATATATGTATCTTTTTGTCTGCATGTCAGGGGATATATATATATATATATATATATTCCCTTTCCATTCCTTTATAAACTCCCAAACACACTAAAGAAAATGAAACATGGTTCTATTCTTTTAAGATCTATCCATTCTATTTCATTCCCTTCTTTTATTAACTCCCAAACATAGCCTCACAATCTAGCCTAAAGACCCTAAACAGAGCAATTGTAATCTGCATTAATTTTTCTTTGATGTGTAATTATACCCTGCATCAATATTGATATCCAACAAACATCATGCACCCTATGTACACAAATACTAATTTCACATAACTGTATATGATAGAGAAGTGCTACATCCACAACATTTTCACAATAAATCATAGGTGGTTAGTTATTGTTGATTATAATTTGAATCTATCATTAAATTACATTTTGCCCCACTAATAACAACCTGCCAATTAGGATTTGTTGTGAAAATGTAGTAAAATGTTGTGGACAACATTTCTCTATATGATAAGTAGACTCAAACAAGGAGTAAAGAGCAACAATTTCCCTATTATTAAACTAAAATTCCTTCAAAAATGATAAAAAAATAATAATAATAATAAAAATTTTATAAAAAAAAGCCACCATCCATAACCAAGTCAAAAAAGGTAGAACCTCATAAGCCACCACCAATTCCTGCTTGATGGTACCAGAAATAACATCCAAGTTCCTAATGGAACTCATGTTGTTCCCACCTGAATCTTTACATGCAAGTTGTATTTCTTGAAAGTTCTAACTCCACCAGATTTTACTTATTTTAACACAATAAATCCTGCAAAGCAACCCAATATAAAACCCTCACACTATCCATATTATCTGAACTGTCAAATTCTGGGCACAACTGCATAGCCCAATTTGAACAGCTATATTCAAAGTAGAACGCAACCCAAGTTAAAATAATTCTTCACTTCAACAATTAAGCATAACACAAATATTTCATTTCACCTCCATGTCCAAACCTCCCCCACTTCAATTACATTATATTTTTGCGACAGAACTTTAAGAGTACAAGCTAGACTCTTCATATTGAATAAATCATTCAGTACTTCTTTGAAACTCACTACTACTTTAATACCTCCAGAAAAACTGAAGTTATTATCCTCTCTTCAGTCATGCGATTTCATCTCTGAACTCCATCCATATAACAATGTACTGTATCACTCACCACATGCCTGGCATTCTTAGCATCATGAACTGCCTTCCAAACATTAGCTCAACTCATAGTTACATAAAAACATAAAATATTCCTATCAAATCCCACAGATCCCCTTTCTCCAATAGCCAGCTTTTCAACCCCCGTGAAAATCCATCATCTAGTCCCACAGTTGGCACTAAAACATAACTAGTACAAAACAACATACAAAACCGACTAAAAAGAAACAAAGATGTCCCAAGATTTTTGACAGATACTCTTAACTGAAAGGCAAGCATTTACATCTTCTTGGTCATCATAAGTATAAATCAGAGTAATCATAAAATATAGCTGCACTTAAGCACACCAGACAAAAAACACCATTGCTGACCTACCATACCAACCCATAATCCAGATACTACATACAGTTTTTCATAGCATCAGTGTAAAACAAACCAAACATAAACATCAGTACTCAACCATAACAAAAATCCTAGATCCCTCTTCAATCAAATCTAGACATACCAACTTTCTCCCACACCAAACTTCCTGCACACACAAAAAACCCAGACACCCAATTCACTCAATCTACACAAGCAACACATTCTTCCACCACAATAAGCAAACTCAAATACCATTTTTAAGGCAATAACAATAGCCAGAATCCCAATTCAGCTAAATTTACAGAATAAAACAAGAACCGTCAACCATAATTGACAATCCTCAGAAACTGATTATACACACATCACAGTCTCACATAACAACCAGTCAGTCATCTACAACACCCATATCATCAATTTTCATCAAATGCAAATTTCATCACAAACACACACACATAACCAAGATAACTGGAATCCGAATTGAGTAAAATTTACAGAATATAAAAATTAAGATTCAACATATTTAACATTCCTCAGTAACTAATCATACACATATCACGTTCGCACATAATAATAATAATAATAATAATAGTAAGTATCACCAATTTCTCATCAAGACCCAACAAACCATTATTACCCTCTGGCCTTAAGCTCGGCGAGCCGCCTCGACAGATCATCCTCATCGACCTTCTCCGACGTGGACTCCTTCGTCGGCACGGCATGCGCCGCCGGCTGAGGCAGCCCGACGGAGACCTCGAGGCCGTAATCGTCCGCAACCTGTTGCATCAAGCTATTCACCTCCCCTTCGGGCGTCGACAGCGAGGTGGAACCGGCCATCGCGCTCTCCATGAACTCGGCCTGGACCTCCATGTTCACAAACTGCTTCTCGAATGAGTCCATAGTCTCGGACATCTTCTGGAGATTCCCGGTGGCGAGCGAGGACTCGAGGGACTTCACGATGTTCCCCATGGACTTGTTGATCGTGGACATCTTCGCCTGCGTGTCGAGACGAGCCACGACGGCGTCGAGGCGAGAGGCGAGGCGGAGATAGTTCATCTGCTCGGTGCGTTTCCGGATTGCGTTCTCGGCGTAGATTCGAGCTCCGTCGATGTTGCCTTTCTCCATGGCTTTCTTGATCTTCAACTTCTCGGATTTCTCCTCCTTTTCGCATTTCTTGGCCTGGCGTTGGAGCGATTTGGATGTGAATTTCAGCTCCATGATCTGGTTCAAAAGCTTCTCTGTGTTTCCCATGGCTGAAAATTTGGGAATCGGATTTCGAATTCTAGGGTTTTGCTTTTTCAGAGAGAGAGAGAGAGAGAGGGATTTGTTGAATTCTGGATTTGGGTTTGATTAGGGGGGTAAGATATACAGAGGAATGAATGGACGGTGTTGATCTTTTGGAATGAAGCGAGTAAGCGTTAATCACCGTTGGATTTATGTGGGTCCGGTGTGAGCGTGTGTGGTGGGTCCAGATTTAAATATTCGGATTTCTGAGTTCTGAGATCTTTACGAGGAAATAAGGAAAAGTAGAAGGAAATTTCTGCGAATGAGGAAATAAGGAAGCGTGTTTGAGTCAAAAGCAGGACAAGGTAACCGTTGAGATTGGAATAGAAATTAGAAACGCTACTAACTTCTTCTTCTTCTTTTTTCTTTTTTTTTTTTTTGGGTTAAGAGTCCTCTTTGTTGGGTGAATTTTAGGAAAGATAGAAAAAAAAAAAAAATTTGAGAGAAAATGGGTGAGGAAACAAATTTTGTGGATGTTTGGTTGGAGGGAGAAAAGGAAAAAAAATTGGTGAAGCCTAAATATTTTCTCTCCATTAAGAGTTAGAGCATCCACAGTAGTAGAGCTAAATTTTCAGCAATTTAGCTCCACCAAAAGTTATTTTATTTATTTTACCTATACACATGCTGCAGCAGTGAATCTATTTTAGCTTTCAATACAATAAAATAATATATTCATCACAATAAAATAATATTTCTACTACAATAAAATAATAATATTTCTACTCCAATAAAATAATATATCACCACCACCACCACCACATAGCACAAACATCCTCCACCACCACCACCACACAGCACAAACATCCTCCACCACCACCACTAGCAGCAGTCCACAGCAAAGAAAAAAAAAAAAAAAAAAAAAAACCCAAATCCTCAATCCAGACCAAACAAAATCACCAACCGGAGACAAACCCAGCACAAATTGGAGACGAGAGCTTGATGAGTGAGAGAGATAAGAGCTTGCGACGGCGTGGGCTGGGTTGGGACGGCGACGACATGGAGAGCTTGATGAGTGAGAGAGATGAGAGCTTGCGACGGCGTGGGCCGGGCCGGGCTGGGACGGCGACGGTGATGAGTGCTTGATGGAGTGAGAGAGATGAGTGAGGGAGATGAGAGCTTGTGACGGTGTGGGCTGGGCTGGGACGGCGACGGTGATGAGTGCTTGATGGAGTGAGAGAGATGAATGAGGGAGATGAGAGCTTGTGACGGCGTGGGCTGGGCTGGGACGACGACGATGATGAGTGCTTAATGGAGTGAGAGAGATGAATGAGGGAGATGAGTGTTTGATGAGGGAGATGTGTGCTCTAATGTGCGGTGAAGAAATGGAATAAAAGAATGAAAAAAATAAGTTGAGTTTTATTATTTTAATCGGTAGTGGGATTAAAAAATTTTTTTTTTTTTTAGATGAGTGCTACAGTGCACATCTATAGATAGATGTGCACTACAGTGCATTAAAAAAAAATTTTTTTTTTTTTAGTAGAGTTGTGGTGTGCCTTTGTGTTAGAACTCTTTTCCCTTTCCCTTATGTTTGTGTGTGTGTGTGTGTGTGTGTGTGTTTGTTTCTCAAAAAAAAAAAAAAAATGAGTTATTGTCCCACATTGCTTAAGAAAGTGTGTTGTGTGTAGTATAACTTGTCTCACATTCCCTTAAAAGTTACCATGGCTTTTGAATGAAGTTGTGGTGTGTCTTTGTGTTAGAACCTCTTTCCCTCTCCCTTGTGTGTGTGTGTGTTTCTAAAAAAAAAAAATTATCTTTAGTTAATGGGCCATGACAAAGAAAAATGGGTCTTAAAAACCGAAAACCCATAAAAAGACAGTAAAATACCTTGGGCATATTTTCACTTGGTATATGCATAGTTATCAAAACGTGAATTGTATCGTATCATATATAGTAAGATATATAAAAATCTAATAAAATTATTAAAAAATTATAAATATACATACATATATATAAGGTATATTAGTTATAAATTCAAAATATATTAAACCAATGACCAATTTAATTATTACATATGTAATAATATCTAATAAAACTAACTAAATAAATCAAATTAACATATGTTTATAACATACACATTCAAATTGGGTATTTGGCGTGTAAGATTATCTTAAATTTGTTAGGTTTAGTAATTGGGCCCATGGTCATAATGGTTGATAGTAGGAATTAAGGTTGTGGATTTCGAGTATAAGCAAAAACTAGAAATAAAGTTAGGCTCGAGACTTGTTACTGATTTCTTTTTAATATGGTTTTCAGACTGAACCATTAAAAGAACCAATAAATGGAGAGGTTTAAAGTTTTTAAGATCAAACTACGACGATATTATAATTACTTTAGTAATTAATTAAAACAAAATTATAGATATTAGATTTATTAAATTAGCAAAATTGACTAATATATATATATGTGGGGGAAATTAAATGATTTAAGCATATTTTTACAAATTAAATAAGAAAGTTAATAAAAATAAAATAATAAAGCATGTTAAAAACATTAAAAATTATAATTAATTTTTGAAGTATAAAAGTATGAATATCTTTGAAGGATTTTAAATAATACATCTACAACATTTTCACAAAAAATCCTAGGTTGCAGATTGTTATTGGGCAAAGTGTAATTTCAATGATGAGTCTAAATTATAACTAATAACAATCTGCTACTTAGAATTTGTTATAAAAACATTATGGTCAAAACATTTCTCGTCATAATATAATGAAATTCAAAGAAAATACCAACAGAAGATGCTCTTTGCAAGTTTTCTATGCTTAATGTGCTTCCTTTACATTCCATCTCCATAATGATTTGATAAGAAGGCTATATTACCAAGTTTACAATGTTCCACACTTCCACTAACTAAATTACTTACACCTTGTTTCTCAAAAAAAAAAAAAAAAAAAAATTACTTACACCTGAAAGAGGGAGTTGCAACAGCATATCCCACAACAAGGGATTGCCAATTTAAGGAATCATTGCCCTAAATATTTGGTAAATGATGTCATCAAAAGGCTAGAATACCAAGTTTTCTAATGTCCCCCTTAAGAAACTTGATTGCTTAATTTTATAAAACATAAATTATTCAAATATGACAATTAAATTATATTTTTGAATTTAATTGAGGAAATCCAAGGTACAGTTCTTAAAGAAAAAGAAAATTCAAATTTTAATACTTATAATAACATAAAGTAAAATCAATATTTATTCCATGAGTTTGCCATATGTTTCCAAATTCCAATATCACCAAAAGCAGAACAGAACGTTCTGCACTGACTTGTCATCCCAACACCTAAATTCTGACAATTTGATGACAAAACCAAGTCTTCTGCCCCCATATAAAATTAGCAACCAAAAAAAAAAAAAAAAAAAAAAACAAATTAATGAACTCAAAAAAATCCAATCCTATCCCAAAATTACCCACTTAAATTGCCAAGATCCTATTATCCAATCCAAACCCCCACAAATGCCCCTTTACAGATAAAAAAGGCCTAATTACACAAGATAACCCTTGTGATTGCAAGAACAAAGCAAGACATTGTGAAGAAGAACAAGGTGACAAAATCCCTTGCAGACCATTTCCTGACCTCCTTGGCCTCGACTCGCAAACTCTTTGCCCTTCGAAGCGCATCGACCTCCTTCAACAAGTCGAATTCAAGCCCCTTCTTCTTCAGTTCTTCAGCACACTTAGCCAACAGCTTCCCATCCTCTTTTTCCCTCTCTAATAGCTTCTCCAAGTGGACCTCCACATCGGTCTTGTACCGCACAGCCCAGATGATTCCGAGAGAAAACAGAATCGAACAGAGTGATGGGATCCATGATCTGTGGCAGGCTAGCTTGTTGTATCCAAGTGGGTCATTAGAGGAGGAGGCATTGAAGAGGAGGACTAGAGATATGGAGTGGAAGAGGAAGAAGAAGATGTATAGCATTGTGATTTCTTTTCGGACCGAGTCGATTTGGGTTTCTTTGAGGGTGATTCTTCCAAGGATTAGTTCCTCTTCCTTGAGCCATTGCTTGAGAAGAAGCTTGTGGGTTGGTGTTTCTGCGATTTGGTGAAGTGGGTGTCGTGATTTTGATTCCATGATTGATGGGTTTGTGCTCTGATCAGCCATTAATTTGTATAGAGAGAGAGAGAGAGAGTGAGAGTTTTGACAGAGTGAGAGAGAGTTTTGACAGAGGAGAAACAGTGTGGAATGCAAGGTTTTTCAAACGGTCAAGTGGATTTTGTTTTTGAATTTCGTAACGGTCGAATTGGAAATTATATTTCCAGGAATGCCCCTAGTCGGTGGATTAAATAAAAAACCGTGCCAGCGAGTATAACGGCTACCAGCTTTTTCTGAGGTAGCTGGCATTTGAAATTCCACATTCGTCCTCAACGAATGACATACGTATAGGAGGGTTTTGGTTTGTAAATTACTAATTTAGTCCACTGACTATTGAACAAAGTTTCACTTCCAATCCCATCAAAAAAAAAGTTTCACTTCCAATACTCAAAAAATAAAAAATATATATATAAAACAAAAGTTTCACTTCTAACAAAAATTTATATATTAAACAAAATTCAATTTGCTCCATGTAAATGCAGTCCCTTAACTTTTTTTTTTTTTTTAAATTAAAATTAAGTCAATGTTGTTATTGAGCTTTCTTTATATTTCTTTTAAATTATAACAAAATTAATTTTTTTTTTTTTGAGAAACTAACTAACTATTAAACACACACACTTAATTACACTCTCTTACCAAGTTCAAACATATTACTTAATCCAAAGTACCACTATAAAAAGACCTAACCTAAAGTTATAGAAGTGTTTGTCTATCCAAGCCACTTTGTATGGATGAGGTTCAATCAGAAGCTTAAGGCGTTCAATCGTAGAAGATGACACAACATTCATGCAATTTCTTTCATCAATAATAAGCTTCTTTGCTTGGTTTCCACAACGAACCAACATCTAAAAAATTGAAGTTCACCAACTCTCTTCCTCTACTCTAGGGGATGCTAAAATTCGTCTCTCTACAGAAATAAGAGAAGTATTCTCCTCATCCTCCTCCAAGTTATCCATAGCAAAAGCTCCATAATCAAATGCATCCTCCCTATGATCTTCCTTGATTGTTTGGACATGTTGCAAATCCTTGCGTTGATACCAAACTAACGTAGGACAAGGGGGAACAAACAAAATCTGATTTAGAACTGTTAGGGCAGATCTAATAGCACTTGGGCTTTAAGGGTTTAGGGTTAGGTTTTGGTGGGAAAAAGGCTTCTAAATAAGAGGGATAATTGGGTTTTCAAATGGGATAAGGATTAGTAGGGTTTGGAGGTGAAATTAAACAAAGGAGAAAATTAGGTTTGGGTTGCTGTGAGCAATAATCGTGAACAGTACTATTAAGTTAAAGATAAATATCTAGGAATCACACTTAGACTTCCTAAGCATCACACCTAGGGTTCCTTAGCATTACACCTTAGAGAAGGTTACATCACACGAACCATAAAAGAAAGCTGCATAACTCTTAAATTTTGAAAATACTAATAATCTCAATAAAAAGCATTACAACTCTTTAAATAGAAGTCTAATACCTAATCGGATTTCTTAAAACCTTAATAAGACTTGGAATTTGACTCCTTGGGCTTTTACTGCTAATCCCAACTAAATAACCAAACTTAAAAGAAAAACCAAAGACAGACCCAATAGACTATAATAAGCACAACCCATTCTAGAATATTAAGAAATTACAGAATTGTCCTTGATATATATAAAATCAAATAAAATATAATAAATCATTCTCACTGCCTCCTTCATCACCCCCACACCCTAGACCAATCAAACAATGATCTAGCAAACAGCTCTATCAATATTGAAATTCCACACGCTCAAGTGTACAAAGATTATGATCCTGTCACAAAGTTAGTCCACATCAAGCATAGAAGGACCAAAGTTCCAAATAGCCAAATATTGTTGCCTACACATTTGGCCATCTTACAAAAGGTCAATAACAGTAGCACCCAACGAAACCCAAAAGGACGAAACACAGAACTCCACAACATGAAAGCAAAACTATGGGTAGGCAACTTAGAGAAAGAGCAAAGAGCTAATAAGCACTACTGGGTAGACAGACCATGGCTTCAATCAGACAAGGTTAACATAAAAGACAGCTTCAATAAGCAAGAAACAAGGCAGAAAAGGCTTCTAGACATGCATCAACCAAAAACAAAAAAAAAATTAGTCAGACTACATTTATACTTTTCCTCACATAATCATCTAGTAATCATAGTTCCTAATCCTAAGTGCTAGACATGATGCTGAATTTTCTCAAAATTTTAACCCACAACCAAAAAGTAAACACAGTTTCAGACTGCTTGTGTAGTCTTTGTCATGGTTAATACATTTGCTTGTCAAATTTCTTTCTTTTACAAACTCTCACACAATCCATAAAGGCTTTTTGAAATCATATACTTCTGCGGATATATAAAATATAAAGAATTAATACCTAAGTTTGCCATCTTGGCATTGGCATTGTCCGTCAATCCTAGGTTCTTCAACACATCCCCTGGTTGTAAATCGGCGTCAATCTAGACCAAAGGCATAGTACATGACTAGATGTGAAAAGAAAATTGATTACTCAACCAAAGCACAACCATGCCCAAAATAAATAAAACAGTTAAATCAGATGACTAAGCAAGAATTGAATTGCCATATATGACCGGATGATGTAGCAAGACAAAGGAGACTCATTTAAAATAATTAAAAAAAAAATTAAAAACAAAGATTTAAAATAAACTTCATTCATAATCTCTGAAAGGGAAATCTGCAACCAATTCAATCTGAAAATATGGTGAAATTCACATGCATTGTGTGTAACAAAGGTCAGAACAGCGTATATAAATGTTCCAAAGTGCCCTATTGAAAGATAAATTGTGTTAAACATACAGGTTAAGCACATTGTTGTCTAACATTATAAAGAGTAATTTTTTGATAAGTAACATTATAAAGAGTAACTAACCGCAACTAATTCGTTCTTGAGCTGTTGCATTGAATTTTTGAAGCAAGAATGTTCTAATAGGATCCATCGGTACATAAGCCTCCAAAGCCAAACAAGATATCCAAAACAATTTAGCACTAAAAGACATACACCAACATAATCAGAACCCAAAAGAAAAAGCATTTTATTTATCAGCTACTTAATGAAACTCTAGAACTTCATGCTGGGATATGCTGAAAAAAAGCATATGATGCTTTCTATTCATAAATAGTACTCAGCAAGAATACACAAAAATACATGTCTCATGGATTGGATATGTAGATCCTTCTTCATCAAGGGCCTTGTAGTTACAACTGGTTTTTTCAATGAAGACATTTAAGGTTTAAATCTTCCCTCTCTAATTGTTGTAACTCCAATACTACACTAGACAACGACAAGGCTTAGCCCAATATTTTAGAAGTTGTCTATGTATTCTCCACAAATTAAATAGGGCCTGCCACTTGTGTGTGTGTGTGTGTGATTCTATTCTATCCGAAATTATGACCACATATATATCATACCCAAAAAGATAGTCTAGTAACACTTAAGTACATACATACTCAACTAATTCAATATATCAATTAGAAGCATAAAATAGCTAGTCTTAATGTCAGATACATGTTGCAAAATTAAAATTCAATATTGTAAAAAAAAATACTAATAATACGTATAATAAAATTATAGGTCAGGCTTGGGTCCAGTGGCACTACACTACAAAACATGCGGGTCTTAGGCTGTGAAAGCCGCGTTTTTAAAAAACGCGGCTTAAAGAAAACAACAAAAGCCGCGTTTTAAACATGCGGCCATAGAACGCGTCTAAAGCCGCGTTTTCTTGAACTATAGCCACATTTTTGGGGGTGGAGCTGTGGCTGTGTTTAAAACATGCAGCTATAGGACCTTCCTATTTCATTTTTTTGGCAAACATTTTTATTTTTATTTTTATTTTTATTTTTTATCTTAACTATGGCTGCATTTATAAAATGCAGCTCTAGCTTGCCTAAAGCCACGTTTTATAGATGCGGCTTTAAATATGGTCTGAAGTTGCGTGTTTAAAACGCGGCTTTAAATTTGGTCTAAAGCCGTGAGTTTAAAACGCGGCTTTAGTTTGGGATGGGGCCGCATTTCTTAAATGCGGCTTCAGATTTTGCCTATAGCCGCAAGTTAGAAACGCAGCTTTAGGCTTTGTATAAAACGTGGCTATAGGAAATAACCTATAGCCGTGTTTGAAAAAGTGCGGCCATAGACCCCTTAGGCCTATAGTCACGGGGTTTAGGCCACGTTTGAAAAAGCGACCTAAAAAACCGTGGCTATAGGCCAAATCGTCCTATAACCATGTTTTTCTAATCTATAGCCGTGTTTTGAAAACGCGGTTATAGACGTTTTTTTTTTTGTAGTGCTAGTTCCGTTTAGATAGTGACATGTGTTCACTTTTGAACAAATGATACAATCTGACTGGGTCTAATGCCACTAGATCTAAACCAAGTCCTAAATTTATTTAGTAAATGTAAAATCATTAAGGAGATAGCCTTGGCCATGTATTGTCTCTGTCCCTACTCGGAAATATATAATCGTTGAGGAGATCAAATACGCTAGGCAGTGTATTGTCCTGGACTTCCTCGTCTTCCTTCAACTTCTTCATCAACATCTTCACTAGGAGATCATCATCATAAATTCATAATTATCACATCTTGGCCATTTGTTTCCTTCGTGTTCGGATTTGGATTCGAGGTTGAGGTTGTTGTTTGTTGTTTTGGGTTTGGTGGGTTCATTGGAGGGGTCGAACTCGGTTATGTATTCTAATGGTTTGGAGTCTCGGTGGTTTTGGGGGCTTTTGGCGTCACTATCGTTGAAGATTTCTGAGGGTTTGGTGGGTTTTGGAGAGGTTTTTGGTTTCGGTTGAAAAGAAAACTTCTCCATAATTCTTTAGGGCACAAGGGCGAAAAGATAAAACAAATACCACTTCCACGTTGAATCTATTTCTATATTTATAGTAGTAGCGAACAAGTGCATGGGCTTGGGTATGACCCAATAATATGTGTCAAAAATATACACATAAGATGGACTATCTCAATATTCTCTCTTCTCTAAATGTGAATCCCATAGAAATCATGATTGCATCAACTGGCTCAACCAAATTGCAGCAATTTTTTAACTCAAAAAAAAAATTACAATAAACTTTTAGATAAAAATAACATCTTATTTGTTCTTATCAACTTTTCTTCCATTGGTTTATCACTTATTTGGATAAAGTTACATTGATAACATTTTTTTTATTTTTTATTTTTTAGTTTTTAATCTCTACATTGATAATTAGATATTAAGAAAAAAATTCTATCCTATTTCCTTACAACCATCAATCACGTTTTCTTTTTTTCTTTATTTTTTTCATTTTTTTAATGTTACGTTCATATCAACATTTTTTTTCCTTTCATAATATTCATATGGCTCTTTTTTAATTCAAATTGTGGCAATTCTTTCCAACTCAAAAAAAAAAAAAAAAAAAAAATCATCTTCTTTGTTTTTATCAATTTTTCTTCTATGACTTTGTCACTTTTTTTGGATAAAGTTATGTTGAATTTAACTTCTTCTTCTTTAGATAACTTTGAACTTCTATGCTGATTATAACTTTAAAAAATGATTAAAAAAAATCTATACTATTTCCTTATTGGCATCATTCACGTTTAATTTTTTTTTAATTTTTAATTTTTTTTTTTTACATTACAATCATGTCATTGATGCCAACAATTCTTTTTTTATTTTTTTCATTCAATTTTTGTGTGGATAAACATACATCCTAAGTTAATTCTTCTTCTCTTATAATTCTTAAAATGATTAGAAATCTAACTTCCTCACAATTGAAAATTCTCTGTTTTTCAGTGTATTCTTATATATTCTTAGGCACAACAACTTCTTCTTCTTTTCTCTAATTATCCTTTCTTTTTCTTCTTCTTATTACTTAGGCAATTTGATGTTTGTGAAATCCATAGTAGAAGTCTTTATCAAACCTACCATTCAAACTATTAAAGGTATGTATTTCTTTTCTTTCTTTTTCTTTGTTTTTGTGTTTTTGTGTGTGTGTGTTTTTTAAGGTTTTTCTTATGAGTCATAAATGCAATTTTAAATCCATAAAATCCATTATATAAACCTCTATAAATATTTACTCTTTACCTATTTATTATTTAAGAATTATCAAATTTTGTATTCTCTCCTACAACAAGGGTTTCATCTATATTTGTGTTATGTTTATATATGTGTTATTAGATTAAATTAATTTTCTTGAGTAGTAAAATTTTTATGTTACTATTTCTCATTTTTATTTTTGTTGTTAATGATATTATATGTGTGAGAAAGAAATTGTCTAACATTATGAGCATGTAAGTTAAAAAAAAAAAATTCTCTGTAATTAGTTTTTATTTTTGGTTTTTACAGATATCAATATCCATACCTATATTTATCACTCACAACAAATTTAAATTGTATTCATGATTTTTTTTAAACATAGCATTTTATGAATATCAACAATTCTTCACAAGATTGCCATTAGCAAGTAATATTAAATCTACATCATGATGAAAAGGAATTCACACCTCAATATGATCATGGAACTTTGCTTGAACTAATAATTTTTTCAAACAGTTGTCTATATCCTTTTTATTCATTAATACTCCTTTAATATTAAATTTTCACGACTCTACACTCATTTTTAAGGAGATCCCCTTTAGATAAAAGAGGTCATTAGTGTATCAAAACATAACTCTAAATAAAGGTTTGAAAAACAAAATAACAAGTAGTTTATACTCTTTAAGTGCATAACACATTTTAGATCTAACTACAAATATTCTGGAAAATGAAAAACCTTTGGTTAAGTTTCCTTAGGTTTTTTAATTATTAAATTTAGGAACTTTTTTCATATAAATATGTCACATGATTGCTAGAATCCAAAAAACAATACTTTATATACAATTTATATGATTTGAACTCAAGTGATTATTAATTTATTATTTTTTAATAAAATTATTCTAAAAATTTATAGCCAAAACCATGCAACGCATAGACATAATTCTAGTATACATAAAAGTGGAACTTAGCTAACACCTCCACATGTTTCCAACAAAAATTGTTCATGCTTCAAATCTATCCTCCTCAGGGTTAAACTTAAATTTAAACACATGTTTGTGTTAACTAATGAAGCATATATAATAATAGAGTATTCACATTAGCCCGTACAAAAATTTATGTCTATTTTAGTATAAAATCTTACTTTTTCTATTTTACGTACTCATTTTTCAAAACACTACATATATATATATATATATATCAGATTATCTATTTTATACTATATTTTATTAAAATATTAATTTTTCTTGATTTTTTTAATTGTTTCTCTTTCTTCAATACAAAAACCATCATCTACTCTTTTCCTTCATCCTTAAAATATGTAAATAAATAATAAAAAACTGAATGTAAAATAAATAGTATTAGTGTAAATTTACACATGACTACTGTAACAAACTTATAAATTAAATTTACACAATTATACATATTTATGTGAGTGCTCTTATCTTTTTCAAACCCAATATACACCACCTAACCTAAGGTACCTATAACTAAGTTTTGCCATGTACCTTTTAGTGTCTACCTTTTTTAATGATTGAGAGTGATTCAATAATAAGACAAATTAAGGACACAAAAGTAAATTAAGAACTTTAAAATTATCAATCAAATTGTACTTCCACTAACAACTCCACACATAGTTTCCTTTTCAAAAAAAAAAAAAAACTCCACACATAGTTACATCTCCATATAAAAAAAGCCACATTGCAAAAATAAAGGATTGAAAAAAGAAAGTTAAATAAAAAAACCAAATTCCATAAATTAGGATACATATTTGATAATTTATATTTAGATTATAACTACTTGCTGCGCGTTACAACTAAAATGACACTTCAAAAGAAAAGTCGGTAATCATGCTCATAATATGTGTGAAGAGGATAGTTCTTATTATTTGTATGCGATGTTTAATGGATCATTGGATTTGATCAAGTCTATATAACTCTTTCTTTCTCATTAAAAAAAACTTAAACATTGTTTTAATATACACTAAGCATCTTCACACACACTTTTGCATGTGTTCAAAGGATTTTTTTTTTCCAACGTTTCTTTTCAAACTAATTTGGAGAGAAACCATTCAAACTCTTATTATATCTTTTTGTTGGACATAAATTTTAAAAATTTAACCATTGGATTGCATTTTCTTTTTGTTCTTAACACACTTGTCGAATTTCATTCAAATCAAATGTTATTTAATATTCGACCAATAAAATTGTTTTTTTTATACATAATTTTATATCACAAAAACTTGAAATTAAAATATTTGATTGATGACATAACTATTCATCTTTCATCATTTTGAAATTTTGCAAGCATGAAAGATAAAATAAAAACATGCAATTCAACAATTAAATTTTCAAAATTCACATTCAATAGAAAGATATATATGAAGAGTTTGAAGAGTTTATTTCCAGAGAAAACTTTTTCTTTTTTTTACCTTAGTGTTTTAAAGTAAAATTTTAGAGTTCTTTTTTTTTTTTTTTTTTTTTTTGAATTTCAAAATATGGTGAAAGGGTGCAACAAGATGAAAAATAAAGTTAAATTACATGTAAAAATAACTAAACATGTAGCACTTTTAGGCTAAAATGTACTAACATGCTAAGTAACTAAAAATAAGTAAATAATTAGAAATAAATTCTATAATGAAATTGTGAAGAAATTACTCGATGTTAGTAGCGTATATAACACTAGAAATACTCAAATTTGAGTATTCCTCAAGTTGAAGGGCGAGTTATCAATATTTTCATCTACAATATAAATAAAAATAAAAATATGAATATATATATATATATATATAAAAAGTTTTCTAATCTCTACCATACCTTCATTAATATAAATTTATGGTTAAAATTAAATCAACAAAAATAAGGAATTCTAATAATTAAAAAGCAATAGTAATGTAGGGCTTGGAGCGACTGGGAGTTTTTATTTGGTTGATCGCGTACTTGCTTTATTGGGCTCAAGTAGTTATATTGGGCCTCTTTGTTAATCGAGTTAAATTTGGTCCAGCTCCCGGGCTTTATTTTGGGTGCATTCTTTTTTAAAAGACCAAACCATGGCCCATTTTAGTTTCTAATCTTTCTTTTTTTGGGGGGTGGGGGTTATGGTTCCAAAATAATGGATTTTAAATGGTCTAACAGAAGATCAAAGCAAATATTTGATATGACTTCTGAACAGATGTATTATCTTCCTAACTTTCAACAAATAAATCCCTCTTTTCACCACAAATAAATTATATATTCAGACCATATATTTATTCAATCTTTAGGAAAAATTTTCTATTTATGAATAATGAGCTAACTCTTGTAATCAACAACTGCCCGTATATTACTTGTAGTGTTAGAACATGTAAACAAGACGAACTCATATAATCAACAAGTGTTAGTGCCTTATTCTAAAGAAAAAAAAAAAAAAAAACTAGTGTTAGTGCCAATACACTACCACTCTTGTTAGTTTTGTAAATAAGCGTGAAGTAACTAAAGCATCATATATCTACTATCCTAAGGAGTTTACATATATATATATATATATATATTCACGTTTTTACCAAGTTTTTTTATATTCTTGAATATTTATTGTGTGCAGTTACATTTCTAGCTATTGTAAAGCCCATATACATGTATTTGCTTCTAACTTCCATGCCCTTATCTCTTGTTAGCCCGTTTAAGCCCAAGTTAGGCTAGCGTTTGGCACTGTGAGGTATACAACCAGCAGTGGCGGAGCCAGGAATTTATATTTGGGGGGCCATGTATAAATTTTTTTTTTTTTTGTGTGTGTATGAAATGTCAAATAGTAATATATAATATTTCATAACTGAGTATGTATAAACCAAAGTATATTTAATTAAAATTAAGCAATCATGAGACAAAATTAAAAAAAAAATGATTTAATATCTTTAATCAACTATAAAATGGGCAAAGTCGCAAAACATACAATAACATAAAAGCTAAACATCTTTGTTCAAAACTGTAACCTACGCTCTTTAAGAGATCTAAAGTCATCAAGTATTGAGTCAGTAGTAAAGCTCTCAGCAATTTCTTTTTCAATGTAGACAACTAAGTTATCTGAATTTGCCCATGACCTAAATTATCAAATTAAATTATCACTTATTAAATAAAAGACAAACAATCATTTAAATGTCAATACATAAAAAAATATAGAATAAACAACAACTAAATACATGAATATATATATATATATATATATTTATTTATATATATATTGTCTATAATATATTGATTATTATAATAATAAATAATATATTATAAGAAATTTAAAAAAGAAAGCAATGAAAAAAAAAAAAAAAACAAATACCTAGAGCACGGTGACACAGCACACAAGCTGTCAAACACAAGCACAAGCACAAGCACAAGATGCTTCACAAAATTGAGTCACAAATTGAGGGGCCCACAGCTGTAGCCTACTGACAATTGTAATAAGAATGGTACAAAATTAGTCACTTTTTATGGCCTCAATTCAACACATATCACGTTTACCCAACAAAAATTGAACACAGTACATATATATTTAACTAATTCTAGAAAGTGCAGAATAAAGAGACAAAACCTTTACCTTTAAACAAAGAGACAAAAATTTTACTTTTAAACAAAGGGATGAGAAGGAAAGATCTAAAATCTGAAAAGATTAAAAAAAGAAAAGAAGAAGGGGGCAAAGACAGTGCAGTGACTGTGGCGAGAAGGACTGAAGGAGGCTGAACTGCTGAAGGAAAAGAGAAAGAACTGAAAGAAGAAAAAGAAGAAGAATGCAAAGCCTAAGTCCTCAACGGAGACAGAGACAAAGAGAGAGAGAGAGAGAGAGAGAGAGAGTCACCTGTTGAAAGATTTTTTCTGTTCTGCAACTGCAAGACTGCTGCAACTGTGTGGCGGCGTGTGGGAGAGACAAAGTTTCAGACTTTTCAATTTTTTTTGCCGTGTACAAGTAAGACCTAGATACATTGGGATGAAAATTAGAATTTTTTTTCTCTTTTATTTGTTGAGATAATTGTTTTTTTGGCCTAATATGTTGTGGTAATTGTTAATATATCTGTATTTGTTTTAAAGATGCTAAATATGTAATTATTGTAATTTGTTTACATGTATTTGTGGATTATATTTTATTGTACTGAAAATTGTATTTATTTTTAGACTTTATATAGGTATATTATCAGGGATGGGGGCCAAAATGACAATTATTTAAGAGTCTTCAAATTATTTAAGATATTTTAAAAAAAAAAAAATTTAGGGGGGCTAAGCGGAAAAATTTTGGGGGGGCCAAGGCCCCCCTCGGTCCTCACGTGGCTCCGCCACTGACAACCAGAAAAGTGGTTTTAGATACAAATATCTAAAAGCACTCACAGCAGTAGTACTCTATTGGTATATTGCTATAATTTAGCTACTCAAACACCAAAATCATGCTCCAACAATGGAGCTAAATCTATTTTTTTTTAGCTCCATTACTATAGAGGTGCACTGTTCATGAGAGCTAAACAAAAAAAAAATATTATTTTACTCCCAGGTGGATTAAAATAATAAAATTTGGTTCTCTCTCTCAGTCACTCTGTGCCTCTCTCTCCCAGTCACTCCAGAAGCTCTCTCATTCACTCCGTGGTTCTCTCTCTCTTAGTCACTCCGTGTTGCTGCCACGCCGATCAACACTTTTTTTTTTTTCTATGGGCTGTGGTTTGGTGGTGGTTGTGGTTGTGTGGGTAGATTAGCGTCGGTGGGTGGCTAGGCTGTGGGTCTCTCAATCACTCCAGGTCGCCGCCACGCCGATCAGCACTTTTTTTTTTCCTACTATGGGCTGTGGTGTGGTGGTGGTGGTGGTGGTGGTTGTGTGGGTAGATCAGCGTCAGTGGGTGGCTGGGCTGTGGGTGGGTTTGTGGGTAGATCGGTGTGTTCATGGTGGTGGCTCGGGTGGGTTTTGTGGTGGTGGGTATGGGTGTTGCCTGGTGGGTCTGGTAGATCGGTGTGTTTGTGGTGGTGGCTCGGCTTGCTTGATTTTTTTTTTCTTTGTTACGGGCTGTGGTGGTGATGGTGGTGGTGGTGGTTGTGTGTGTGTGGCTGTGATGTATGTGTGTAGTGAATATATTATTTTATTATAGTGAAATTGATTATTTTATTATAGTAGATATATTATTTTATTGTGATATTTATATTATTTTATTGTTTTGAAAGCTAAAATAGATCCACTACTGCAGCATGTGTATAGGTAAAATAAATAAAGTAACTTTTGGTGGAACTAAAAAACTAAATTTTTAGCTCCACTGATGTGGATGCTCGTTTAGAATGACATCATACAACAAAGAAAATTACTCCTTGTATTAAAAGAAATGTAATTCTTGAACTTTGTTTTTTTTGGGAGTTTAAATGTACTCCGTGAATTTATTTGGCCCTTATTAGCGGTTGGTTTACAACTACAACCTTTTGTAACTTTTTTATTTACTAATTCTGAATGGTAATAGAGAAAGATATGGGAATTCAGGGAGGACAATGTATGCAAATTGGAATTCGAAGATAAACCAACCCTCCAAACCCATTAAAATTAATCCAAAAGGGCTTGGAAAAAAGGCAAAATCAATTCAAAAGAACGGGTAAATTTCATTACCTTCTGCTGCCAAATGTCAATGATTTGGAAATCATGCCATTAAATTGGCCAAGTTGAAAAGAGGAGGAAAAACACACACACAATTTCTTAACGAAAAATAAATGAGATTAAATTATTCTCCCTCCATACTCCAACATATTCTACCCCTTTAAATATTAAAAAAAATTTACAGAAAAAACATTCCAAATTTTTTTCCCTCCCAAAAGCTATAAGAGCATTAGCATTCGGAGTTGTCAAAAAATACCCATGTTACAATTTAAAAAACTAATTTATCTACCTCAACAACTCATTTAACAATATACACAACATCTCATTTCATATTTTTACATATAACCTAATTAAATAATATAGACTACTTATCTCTCTCTTCCATCTCTTCCTCTATCTTTCTCTCCACAACAAACCAACCACTAAAATACTAGACACCAACCCACTAGCCACCATTGAAACACCAAATCAACCACCCACTGAACCAACACCACCGTCAAACCATAGTAACACACAACCTCTCTAATCCACCGCCACCCACAGCCTCACCAATCTACTACCACCCAAAATCGCGAGATAGAAAGAGTCAAAGAGTAAGAGAAGGAGAGCTGAGACAGAAGAAAGAGTAAGAGAGTGAGAGGGAGAGAACTAAGAGAAGAGAGACCGTTAGAAAATGAGAGAAAGATGGTCGAAAGAGAGAGGGGAATAAAATAAGATTTTATAGTTTTACACATGTGCTATAGTAACTTCTGAATTTTAGAAGTTACTCTACCTAGGTTCTAATTATTACTCTCTCCGTCCCACTTTGTTTGTCCTATTTGAAAAGTCAAACTTTTTAAGGGAACATTATTTATTTTCTTGTTTACCTTTTAAAAATGTATAAATTTCCAAAATTACCCTTAAATAAATTTATCAAAAAATTGAATTATTAATAAAATAGGGGTATAATAGGAACATTAGTAAATTAATGACTTTTATTTTTAGAAATAGAAAAATATTTTGAGACATTCCAAAATGGAATAGAGGATAAACAAAGTGAGATGGAAGGAGTATTTTTTTTTTAGAAACATACCCAAATGCTGCTTAGAATATGTTTAGGGGTGTAAAATAGTACGTAATTTGGAGGTTTTACACCTTGAATGCTAATGTTTTAAGCTTATTCTCAAAAAAGAAAACAAAGAAATAAATAAAAATAAAACTATGAGGAATGTCCATTCATGTAAACAAATTTGCAAGGCTACATAAAATGCAGGGCATTGTGCAATATATTTTAATCAAGAATTACGAGTCATGTTCCCCCTCCAAAAAAAAAAAAAAAAGAAAGAATTACGAATCCCATTACAATCATTATCAAAATCATTATCAGAAGTTCTAAAAAAAAGAAAATCATTATCAGATGAATAGAAATTTGTGCACGTGTCGATCGAGTCAACAATAGGATGTGTACCTCCAATAATAATAATGAAAATCCTTATCCTGAAACTTTCTTTTCAGTTAGGTGCCTGATCACTCTTGTCGGTTTCACTTAAACATTAAAGAATATATATAAAAAAAGAAAGTGAAAAATAATCTTATCTTAAAAAAAAAAAAAAAAAATCTTTTTTTGAAAAGTTAAACAAAAAACATTTTTAATGTTTATAAAGAGTTTCAACTAGAATAATTGTGCCATCAATGCAGTGACAAAATATTAGAAACCTGTCTTTAATTACCTAACAACAATAAATGACCAACAGGCAACAGAAACAAATAATTGAAGAAAAACTAATTTAAAATACATAAACAACGAGGGTAACCTGATGCACAAAGTGAGCATTCCTTGCCGGCTTGCCCAAAAAAAAAAGCTTTACAACGAAGTGTGTCCATTGAAATCCCTTGTCATTCGGTGAATGCATCATTCAAGTCCCAACTCCCAACCCACCTGTACAAATAGTTAGGAAAGTATTTCGAAACTATAAATAACAATAAGAGAAAATTACATTTTATCCACCTATAGTTTGGCCTGTTTTAACAGTGTATACCTGTGGTTTAAAAGTTGTCACTTAATCCACCTGAAGTGGACTCCGTTAGACCCCCGTTACCCACCTCTCCCTTTTCACCGTTAAAATAGGGGTAAATGTGTCTTTTTCATTATATTTTATGTCTCTCTCCTCTTTTCTCTCATTTTTCTTCTTCTTCACAATCAAAACCCAGAAATGTAAATGGAATGATGCATTTAACGTTCTTCCCCAATGCTCACTGCAATTGCCAAACATACTTTTACAATAACAAGAAAACCAATACACCTACCGTCACAAACAAAGCCATAGATCCATGTGAACATACACCCACAGATTCGCTAAAACTCTAAAACTCTAACCCCTTCGCTTTTGCTGAGTTCTCTAAAAAAAACCCAAAATTGCAAGTAAAAAAAAAAAACTGCAAAAAAACAAGAAATCTTTCACGCATCTGTTCACGCAAAAAAACAAGAAATCTTTCACACAAGTAAAAAAAATAAAAATAAAAATCTGCAAAAAATACAAGAAATCTTTCACGTAAAAAAACAAGAAATCTGCAAAAAAAAAAAAAAAAAAAAAAAAAACCTAATAAAGACCAGCAAGGCAACGGACGGTGGAGATCTGTTCCTTTCACGCATTCTTCAACTTTTGAAACCATCTCCATTGAAGAAGATCTCAAAAACAAGGTAAAGTCTGACCTCGAATCTTTCCTCAAAGGCAAACTTTGTGAAGACTATACCCTATAAAGGTGGAGCTTTTATTGTATAATTAGAAATCAAGCTGGATTTCCTCAAAAAAAGAAATCAATCTGGATTCTTATCTTTTTTTGGGGCGGGGGTATAGATTTGTGTAAATATGAATTTCATTCTTAATTGTTGTTGATGGTGGCTTTGTGAGAAGAGTACTTTATATATGATTTTGGTTGATGGGGAAATTTACAGCTTGGAGGTTTTTGATCCTATGGAGTTCAATAAGTGGGTTGCGGCTACCATGGCTTCAGAAATTGTTTTACAAAACAGGTTGTAACATTACTTGTGTGTGCAAAGGATGGTGTTCATTTAAAGTGATGTTTTGATGGAGAGTGTGAAGAAGACTGGGCTAAAGTTAATACAGAGGAAAACCCAAGCTTCAATACACCTCCTTGCTTGCAAGTGTTCAGATTTCACTTGGGCAATCTAAGTGAAGAGAGAAAGGGATTATGGGTGTAGGGGCCTTTTTTGTATGATATGGTATATTGGGCTGCCTCCTGCGGTAATGGGCTGGGCTGCCTCCTGCGGTGATGGGCCCTAGTGTTTCTGAGTAAGGGAGCTGGGGCCAGTCCAATTGTAACTCAACTTGAGCCGGTTTGTGCACAAACTTATGCCTTGTCTGCTAGGAGCAAATTTACGGCAAGCAGAACTGTTGCAGACGAGTTACGGCAGACAGATATAATAATAACTAAAACAAAGTACTTTGACTTATTTAAATAAACGGCTATGTATTCCCTGCTAATAAAGCATTATTACAGTCATAATTATATCAATCATAGAGAAAAATGAAGAAAATAATACTGGCTAATTTAAATGGGTATAAATTAAGTTTTAAGCTTAGTCTGCCGCAGCAAAGCCAAAGAGAAGAGAACGCCTCTTCTCAATGCAAATAACCCCCCTAGGAAAAGGATCCTGCAGTGAGGATTAATGGCTTTGAGAGAGTCGGACCTGAATGGTTGTTGCCCAAAAGAAAGAGTCCTTGTTTTGCGTTTTGGAAGAAGATAAGATTTAGAGGGGGAGAGAGAGAAACCGATCTATGGGTGTATGCCCTATTAAACTAACTCTCCTTTTTCTTAGTTTTCCTTTCTTTTCTTTTCTATTTTCTTTCTTATCTTTTTTTTTTCTTTTCTTTTTGCTCTGTTTTTTCCTTTCACTCCGAAAATATACTCTGTTTTTCGATCCCCCCTACAAGGCACAGCAAGAGCCTTTTTTTAGCGTTTGCCGTGGCTAGTGTTTTACCGTTTTGCCCCTCAACCATCTTTGTCTGGTTTGGATGTACTTGCCGACCACCAGGACTGTGCGACATCCACCCTCGCCAGACAGAGGCGGGTTTGTTTTGTTCCTCTGTATACCGTAACATTTCTTCCTGCCACGGTATTAATACTTTCTCTCTCTACTCTCAGAGCATGCACCCAACGGTTCCCCCTCAAACTTGCCTCTTTTGGGTGGTCTATCATCCCAGCAGGACGTACCTCCCAAAAGAGGCTTGGGCAGGAGCCGTAAATAGATGTTTTCCCCTCTCCCCACCACCAAACCATACCCCCTTTACCTCTTACCTCTGGCCCATGACCCCACCATGTCCTATATTGACTGGGTACAGGCTAGTGGTGCCTGGACCTTGCGCGTGCTTCCCTTTCAAATTTGTCCAAGAGTTTGCCTGCTGCTCATGCGTCTGCCGCGACCTGGAGACCTTCCGTCTGCGTTTCCTGGCCTTTCATGTGGGCTTTTCTTTGGTTTTTCGCTCCATTCAGGAGCTGGGTTTCGTATGATGATGGGCTTTACACTTCTTTGGCCCACTTTTGATTTTCTTTACTGCCTGCCACGTTGAATTGTTATTCCTGCCGTACTAATTTAATACTGCTATACCTCCTTTTGGGCCAGCCGTTTATCTCTTTTCTCAATGGCCTGTTATGGGCACTGCTTTGCTTTTACTCATGGGCTCCTATGTCCCTTTGGGCTTTTCCTTTGGACATCCATGGCCCGATTGCTTTCTTTGGGCTTCCTCAGTCCGTTTGCTAATTCCACACTCCCATGGGCTTTTTACTAACTTCATTGGGTTTCCCCGGCCCAATAACCTTATCCTTATCTTTGGAGTTCATGGGTCTGCCATAAACCCCTTACTGTCTTAGTTTACAATTGCCTTGGGCCTACGGCGACCCTTTCTCACTTTTCTACCGCATACTCTGCCCATGGGATGCTATTTCTTTCTTTCCTGGCTTCCTTGAGCCCGCTTGCCTCTTCAAGACCCATTTATTTATTTGTTGGGCCTGTGATCCATTATTCTTGTCGCTTGGGCCTAATGGGTTTTTTGTTATTTATTTTGTCAATTCTTTGTGGCCCTTATTATTGGGCTTTTCTGTCTGCTTGGGCTTTCGCAAATGGCCCTCAACAATGGGTTTTGGGGATTTTTAGGGATTCTCAGGTAGAGAGAGGGAGAGAGCTTGTTCTTCTTTTTAGGGTTCTATTTGGGTTCTAATTTTTGCTTATATAGTAAAGGGGATTTTTTAATAGAAAGGGCAGAGGTGGGTAACGGGGGTCTAACAGAGGCCACCTTAGGTGGGTTAAGTGACAAATTTTAAATCACGGGTAAACACTGTTAAAACGGGCCAAACCATAGGTGGGTAAATTGCAATTTCCCCTAACAATTATAAAAACTAAAATTATGGCCTTGAGATGCATATTTTGAAGCTAAATAACGAAAAATTATTAGGTCCATTAGAAGGACTGCTGACGTGGTCCTCTCAACTAATGAGACAAAACTATCTATGCAAATATGTGAGTGAGCTTCTTAATCAGTATAAGGAATATAAAATAAAAATTACCAAGTGATATCACATTTACATAAATAATAACATTTTATTAGTTGGGAGGTCAAGGAAGACCACATCAGCAGTCTTCCTGGTAGACCTAATAATTTCTTCTAAATAACAACTTAAGAAACAGAAATTATGGTCTTGATATGCATAATTCTTCATAGGACATTGTGTCTGGTTCCTTTGTACTCATTTCCAGCTGCCCATGCCTACTAATCGCCATGGTCCTCCAATGCCTTTCAATGGGCTACCAAACCAATCTCAAGGATTTTTATTTATTTATTTTTTTTAACAGAAGGAAAATAAGTCATATTCACCAAATTTTTGATCACTTGCAATGTACAATAATGGAAAGAGAACCTCAACGGCTCAACCACACATGATGTCTACTTGTATACAAACAGTTCACCTCAAAAATTTATAAAGACTTTCAATGACAATATTGGAATTAACACTTGTTTACAAACGGTTCACCTAAAAAAATGACATACACCTGTAATGACAATATAGTAATACTTGTTTATATACAAACAGTTCACCTAAGAATACTTACAACGCCATGTAATGTCAGTGATGACCGATGACAGAATAAAGAGATTGTAAAGCTATCATCTTGGCGGTTTTTTTTTTTTTTTTTTTTTTTTTTTCTTTTTTTTGAGATAGTTTCAACCTATTGCGTCTACTTCTAATGATAGCTCTAATGGCAGAATAAAGAGATCATAATGCTATCATCTTGGTGGTTTTTTTTTTTTTTTAAGAGAGAGTTTTAACCTATTGCGTCCGTTTCTAATCATAGCTTTTTATTATTAGACCAAGACACCAATCAGTTTTTTGTATAGGTGGGAATTAAATTCCAGATTTCTTATTCAACTATCAAAACTTTATTAATTGAACTAACTAAAACCCACATTTTGGTAGAGTTTTTAAAAAGCAATAACTTGACACAAAAATGTTTACAATTACTTTTAATAATTATTGACGTAATTGTTGTCAAATAAAAGTGATAGACTAATATAAAATTAGTGCACAATTGACCGCCTTTCCAAATTGTAAAAAAAATAAAAAATAAAAAAAATAAAAATGGAAGAAGGGAGAGCTAATTCACAGATTTTCACAGTCCCAACCTAGCTACATGGTTTTGGGCAGTCAACGTTATAGTGACCTACCACAGACTGACTAAATAAATGAGGTGGGCCTATCAAAAATAAATGAGGTGGGATAAAATGAGTAAAAAAGGTAATACCATCACAGGTGACTTAATGTACGTTTGGATAACACGTGCGTCTGCGTTTTCTCTTTCTTTCTTTCTTTTTTTTTTTTTTTTTTTTTTCAGCCGCAACTTTTGACCGATTTTTGTGAATAGTATATATATATATATATATATACTGTTTATGGGTCTACAAACTTCATTTTTTATCAACTTTTTCATTAAAAATAGGTCTCACGGTACTATTTACACATTTAAAAATTATTTTGCTACAGTATTTTCAGTTTTCAATTTTCAATTTCAGCAAAATATGTTCTATCCAAATAGACCCAATGGAAAGAAATGCTCAAAATTTTTTGTCTTATGAGTTTAAAGTTGAGAGTCTGAGTATTGACATTCCTCACTAATGAGCGGATAATACCACACCAAGCTATGTTTAAGTCGGGTTTAAGTGGGTCCGAGCAATACTAACACATGCAAAATGCAAGGCAGCTACCTCTTTCATTGTGAGGAATGATAATTGTGCTGATCATGAGGCATGAGGCATGAGGCATCAAGCCATGAAGACAAACACAAAAGAGTTGCTTTTCTTTAAACAAGTTTAGGGTTCCAAGTATTTAGTAGATTCCAGTTTCAGAGTCTCATTGAGATCTTAAGCCACTAGATTATTTTTTTTTTTTTAAAAGAAAAATAATATTTAATAGTTAGAAATTCATTCTTGGAACTTTTGAAAAACATGCCTGGAATTTTTGCTTAAAAGGAATCAATAAATATGGGCATACCATTTTATTTTATTGGGCTGTACCTAGCAGGGCCCAGCGGCATTAATGGCATTTTTTTTCTTTATTTTTTAAGTTTTGCAAAAGGGTCATTAATTGCTGTGTACTGTAGCACGGGTGGCAAGTAAAACAGATCAAACCACCATCTCCACTCCACATATACACAATTCATTTTCCCACATGAAAAAGACACAAAATAGAGCACCTAATTTGGCTAATCTCAAGACTGAATTTAAATATCTCATTTCTGTTGTAATTATTAAATTATCAAAAAAAAAAATAAAAATAATCCCTTCATTTCAAGCCAATATTTTTTTTTTCATACATATTATTGAAGTAAAATATTATAATTCGTATATAATATCAGTGGTATCATTAAAAGGTTCATTTGAAAATGATGTTGTGTACTTGTTAGGCTATTCTCTACATCTAAACATATTAATAAAAACTTATTACTCCCAACAAATTATAAATTTATTTTGTGTCTATAATATTACTCGTATATTTTTCTATTAAAAAAAATTTGAAATACTCTTTCCTCCCTCGGAATTTTCATGTTGGATTTTTGGCCCTCCAATTTAAAAATGTAAAATAATGACATTGTTAAAAAAATTTATATCATCAAATTCATTATGCAGGTCATTCTTAAATTTATCTAATCAAAATTTTTCATTACAAACTTTACTACATAAATACTTATTGACATATCAATTTGTAAGTATTTGTTTTAGTAAATTTTGTAATGCCTTTGGTAATTTTTTTTTTCTTTAAGTGAATAGAAGAATGAAATTGATGCTGTATAAATTTTTAACCAAAAATTGTACTTTTTAAATTTAAGTGATGAATATTGAACTTAAACCAAAATAAAATAGCTTACAAAAAAATTAGGGCAACTTTAAAAATAAAAAATAAAAATTACAAGCATGGATCGCCTTCATCCATTCTCCATTCATTTCCAAACACGCGTCATGGACCATGGTCCATGGATTAATAAATTACACACAGAAACTTCGTTAAAACTTAAAACAGAAGAAATTAAAAAAGAAAAAAGAAAAAAGAAGAAGAAGCCCATATGAGCTTTCAATGAAAACAACAAATCCAAAACTTTGGAACAAAGAAGTAGCTATGCTTCTGAGTAACAACTAACTACTAACAACTATAATAAATTAGTAAAATGTCAATGCATATGGCCCTGACAAATTAATTTTGAATAGGTAAAAGTTCAGACCATGAATTATGAAACTCGAAGGCCCTCAAACTATTGAATTCATCATACTGTACGTGTATCCTAAGAATGAGAGGACTCAAATTAAAAGTTCAGTTTTTCTTTCTTTTCCTCAACCTTCTATGGACCAAAGAGAATCTGATTTGATTTGATTTTAGGCTTTTTAAACTTTTTTTAGCTGGATCTTATACCAATAAAGCTTTTCATCCTCTTTTTCTACAATGTTAATTATTGTGATTTTCATTTCCTTGACATAAGCCAACCTCTTTAGCTACCAACGTAAGTAGGTAGCTTCAAAAGCATGTATTGCAACACGTCAAGCCTCATATACCTCTGAATTTTATATACATTTGATTTTATAGTTACATAAACAACTTAAATTATAATGAAACATTATGTAAAAACTTGTTCAATTATGAATTTAAATCTCGGGCAATTACAATGTTTAATTTTGGTAGCATAAATTCAATTCTACATGCATGCACGTACTAGTAAAAACTAAAAAGTAGGTAATTGTCTATGGCCTTCTTACCTGTTTGTAGGTCACCTATTTTTCAGATCAATATCTAGTAATAATCCCTCTAAATGCTCGTTTGCTTGAATCAGTGTAATTTCTGATTTCATCATTCATCAATTTTTTTTATTTATTGGAAAAAAGTATAATTATATCTTTATAAATAATACAATACTTTAACAACTGTAGATTCCCTAGTATGAAATTAAAGTGAACCAAATAGGGTAGTGAAAAAAAAATCTATTGATTATCAACGATTTAAGCTTCTTTTCTCATTTTAAAGGGCCGATATTTAAAAACCAAATTTTTGTAATTGCAGTCATAGAACCATATATGGGGGATAGGCCCCACTTGCTGTTTGGTAGCAACTTTCTAATATTTATGTGTTTTTTTCCTTCCAAAATTGTATTCTAGTATTGAAAAGCAGAAAATAAGTGTTAAAAAACATCATTTTAATGTTCTCCAAAAACTCATTTACATATTTTTGAGACATAATTTTTAAGATGACTTTATGACAACAGTAGACTAAATTTTTTATTTATTTTTAATAAGTCACAGGCTGTTTTATTTAAACAAAATTTTACTCAAAAAAAAATGTTTGGAACTATCTTTTCTAATTCATTACATTGTGATTTATAAGAGTATTTTTATGTATTATTTAAACAAGTCACATAACTCATTAAAAAAGTCATACAACACGTGGATTATCTTTTTATTACCATGCTAACGGCTTTGTAGCTGAATTGACACATCCTCATGTACAAAGTACTTAGGGGTCTAGGGAGAAAGGGTTCGAACTGCGAAATTTGCAGCATATTATAATTATTTCTAAAAAAAAAAAAAATTCTTTTCAATTACCATGGTAATAAATTGGAAGAAAAAAAATTACTCCAAACTTTTAAGGAATGAAACTTTCTCCCATCTATTTTTAGGTACTTGAAAGGGAAAACACATTGTAAATGGACGTCACTCACCAAATTAAGAAGGTGGAACCCAGCTGCGGATCCCAGATATACCCACCACCGATAATTACTCACTCAACCGGAGTCCTTTATCAAAATTAAAAAGAGAAGAGAAACTAACAAGCCCAGAAACTTGGCATCAAGAACAATAGCCTAGCTAAGATTTATATTTATTTATTTATATTTTTTCGTGAATATACTTTGGGTATTGTTGTTTCTATAGTGCTATACACCTGTATTATTCAAAGAAAAACATCATATATATCCAATGTACAAAAGGGTTTTGGGTGGAAAACACATGTCGTTCTGAGTGAATAACACTTGCTATCGCCCCAAAACCCAACCCCTTATTCCATGTAAAGAAAGAAAAACACAAATTCTACTTGAAAGCAAAAATGAAAGAGTTCCAAAGCTGATGATTGTGTCATGACACTTGAGTGCAAGCCATCAGCCATAGATTTCAGGGTCAAGATCATCTATCTGCTGCTTCTGACACCGATGAAAGATGCTCATAGAATATAGGAGCCATTTGAGTCAAGACATGTGGGGGTCTCTTGGAACTTCAAAAAATAAACCAAAGTCCTAGCCTGCTGCTTATAAACATGAGCTGGTAGTTCCTGGAAATTTCTTATGCCTTCCATGAGTAGAAAGACATAAAATGTGGCCAAGAGAAGTAGAAAAAGATAATAAACCACTTTAGATGAGTTGAAGAATATGTAATATGCTACCAAGGATAAATAATACATGATGCTATTGAGAGAGAGAGTGAGAGAGAGAGAGAGAGAATAATGAGACGGAATTTTATATAGGCATATGTGCTAAGTTAAATACTATAATGGAGAGTGCTGACTTACAACAACACAAGAAGTTATGGAGGCAACAAAAACATGAGCTTTCTCTATTAAAAGAAAATTCCAGAGGGAAATAATCTTGTTCACACAATTAATTCTGTTGGCAGTTGGACTCAGAGCTGAGAAATTAAGATGTGCCATCTAGCAGCTCTTATAGCCATACGATATTATATATGTTTTTTTTTTTTTTTTTTTTTTTTTGAGACAATGAGACTGTGGATTCTGCTATAAGATTAGCTTTGTCTGTTGGTTGATATCAAATTTAATTTCTGAAAAGAAAAACCGTTGTCCTTTTGTTTTGTTTTCATTTCTCCCCAGTTCCAATTAGGTAAAATTAATAATATATATGAACCCAAACTATTAAATTAAATTATTAATAGGATAAATTACACTTTATCATCCTAAAATATATTTTTTATTACACTTTGTACTTTAAACTACGTATATTTTGCACTCTAAAATATGATAATTGATACACTTTACAGTACCCCAACATCAAATTTGCGGTTAACTTTGATTGAAAAATATGGCATCATATAAAAAGATCTAATTGTCTCTCTTCTCAATCATTTAAAAGTAAACGAAAAATCACACATTACTACTCTAAACTATACTCTTTATTATATTTTGCGCCCTAAACTTTGAATTTTCCTCCAAGTTAACAGCAAATTTAACTTTGGAGTGCAAAGTGTAACAAGGGTCATAACTTAGTGTGCAAAACGTGTGCTTGAAAAGTTTATGTTGCAAGGTATAATATATGATATAGTTTAGGGTTGTAAAGTATAATTTCTCCAAATTAATAAAGCTCAATTTAATCCCTCAAATATTAATTATGTCAGTTTAATTCCTTGACTTTCATGATCAATTCAATTCATCACTTATTCTCTTTTCTATTGTTTAACGAAATTAACTAATATGGTAATTAGAGAAAATGTAAGATAGTATGGAAAGTGAAAAATTTTCAAAACCAAGTAAATTTTAACTTTTAATTTTGTTAAAATTTAAATGAAAATGAGAACAATAGATGAAATTTATTCGATTTTAAAAGTTGATGAACTAAATTATCGAAATTAATAACTGAAGTATCAAATTGAATTCTATCTAAAAATGAAAAGATCAAATATTATTTGTAACGCTCCTAGGATCGATATGATCCTTTTCATACTCTTTCTAATATTGTTTCACTTTTAAAAATACAAGATAAATTACTACCTTCTTATTAAAAGAAAATAATTAAAACTTCAAATTAATAATTTGGCCAAAAGCCAAAGAGTCTTGTATAGCTACACTGGTTGCTACATCATTGTATTTTCATAGAAAATATTCAAAGTTCAAACCTCTCCACCCTGCCAACCATTGAAATATAAATAAATTTTAGCTAAAAAAGAAAAAGAAAAAAGAAGAAGCTTAGTTTAGCAAAACTGACTACACAGTAGATGATTAAAAAAAAAAAGACTACAGAGTAGACAGTCTTCAAAATGGGACCATCTTGACTCTTGAGGCTTATGAAAATAAACTCATTAAAAGGCCCTGCTGGCCCACTCCCAGGATGTAAATTTCTAGCTTGTTGTATAGCACTGGTTGGTGCGCAACTATCTTCTCCAAAGCCAACAAAAATATTATGTAAAGATTACTGTTCGTGCAAGTTAGATTTTTAAGCGTGCAAAGTAGATGACCTAAAATTCTAACAGTAGATTTGAGTATCAAAGTTTTATGAACAACAAAAATGTGAACTTTAACACTAAAACACTAAAAGTAAGTAAAGGCAGAACGAAGAAAGTAAAAAATACAAGTAATGTACTTGGAAAATCCTTTGAAAGGGATGAAAAACCATGGCAAGTGAAGGACAAAATATCCCTCACTCTTAAAAGCTATGTATTGTATGCAAGTTTAAGGTTTTTTACACATGGTGTTGTTCTTCCCAAAAACCTATCATATTTCCTACTTAGATTTCTGCCTCTCTTTTTGTCTCTCTCTTTAATTGTGTTGGGTTAAGATAGCTTGATCCCAGTTAATTAATTTAATTACTCAAACTGATTAATTAGGTCAAATTATATGCAAATCATGGAAGTACCAACAAATCACCAAATAAACTAATATGCAACGGAAAATAAATTAATACGGTGATTTGTTGACAAATGAGAAAAACCTCTCGCAAGGCAGAAACCTCATCGAGTGAATTTAAGGTCATCACTCCCAAGAATCCACTAATCAATAATCAAGTGGTTACAAGTACGAAAAATCTTACCACTACCTTAACTTATCCCAAAATACCAACCTACAGCTGAACCTTCGCTGCAATACTCAATTGGACTTGATCTTGTAGTAACCTTCTTTCCTTTGATGCACAAATCTCAAATTTGTGACTAACTCTTTTGCATGGATCCTAGTATATGACTAACTCCAGCAACTTAAATGATTATTGTTGGCTGCAAAGTTCTCCACTTCATAAACGATGAAGATCATGAAGCACCTTGGTTATAAAACCCTATGGCGTACAAATGCAACAGCTTCTCACATAGAAAATTATACTCTTACTCTCCGTATTTGTGTGTGACGACTTTTAAAATAAGTCTTATATATGTTTAGGGTTCTGAGAAAAGAAACCTTAAACAAATACATCAACAAGGGCCAAAATTTAGATTTGAAAATTCTGAATTCGTAAAGCTCGATAGATCGAGCTTGTGTCGAGCTGCCAATTAAATCTCGATAGCAGCTTTTTGTCGAGCTATTTGTTGAGCTTCAGTAAAATAGTTTTTCTTCACTTGTTTCTTGGATCAATCTTCATATCTTTAATACAACTACTTGATATGTATCAAACCCAATTTATATCTACCCAATTTATATCTACCCAATTTACAAGTAAAGTGCGTTTTGTCAAATAATTAGCCAATTACATAGAAAATATGACCCTAACAAATTGCTTAGCAACATGTTCCTCTTATAGTATGAAAAATGTTGTTAGGTACATAGAAATAGGTGTCAAGCTCTCATTCCTCCTCGCAAACCCTAATAAAACTATTATACTATGCCATGGCTAGAAGAGAGAGAAAATCGGCCAATGTTAGGGTAATGGGATGGAAGGTGGTTTTGCTACATCATGAGGGACAGGTATTTGACAAGGAAAGGGACACCATGGGAGTTGGGAGTATTGCACATGTCCTTAGCAATGGTCCAGCTTAGTACTAGCCAATGAGAGGTGCTCCATAGCCTTTGACCAACAGGGGTTGCTATCCTTCTCATGGTAATGTTGGGTGTTCATGCTAGACTACACATCTCACTCCTCCCAATGGTGATCACACCTTGGCACGGGTTAGGAGTACTATTCCTCTTACCAACATCTCATTTCTTTACCTCACAGCTTGTCCACGTGTAGGGCTCGAATCTAGTTAGGTCAGCACACTTGCTTGCCTTGGCTAGTGTGCTATACAATTGCACTAACCTATTTTGAGATTTAAGGAATGATACTCCCCTTTGACGATTTTATAAGTGACGATTTTATAAGTGCAAGTGTGCAACAAATAAGTTTATACCCTCATAGTTACTTCCTTAGAAAAAAATATTCATGCTCATTTATAACAATACAAATCTACTTAAGAGAATGTTCATTTCGTCGATAGTTTTGGGGTTTTCTATTTTTTTCAAAATGGAAAATCATATGCTATACGGTAAAAGTTAGGTCCTAATAGTAGCTACTATGCCAAGTGGATATCTTTGCTTTGTGACAAGTTAGCTAAGCTTTAAGAGATTTAAAATTTTTCTAAAAACATTGTAACTCAACTAACACCTCATGATGTTTCAATAGAAACATCTAGGGTTCAAATCTCTCCTCTCTTCCCCATTGTGTTAGAGAATTAAAAAATGAAAAATAAAAGAGAGATATAAAATTCTATTCCAACTATACTTTTATTACCAAAATTTCAAGTACTTTAAAATAAAATTTATTATTTATTTTAATTTTGATAATTAAAAAAAAAGAGTGTCATGTGGCACATAAACTTTAATTGTTAGGGTCAAATCATGTTCATGTTGGCAAACTGACCAGTAGTCAAAACTCTTTTTTCAATTATTTGAAATGGAAGTTTTTACTTTTTAGTGCCTAGTTAGTGGTTGAAGATCTACTTTGAAGACATAAGAAAATAGCTTAAGAACATGCTCAAGAATGTGAAGTTTTGTTCCCTCAATTGCATCTCGATCGATCGTGATTCATGCATTAAACCTCAACTCCAATCAATCGGTCGAGCTTCAGGAAAACAAACTTTTCCTTCTGCAACCCATGATGACAAATTGACCTAGGAATCTATGTAGTAGGGTCCCAAGCCATATTTATAGCCTTTACAGGTCATCATAACACAAGAGATAACATTGAGAACGTTGGAGAATTTGTTGCGACATCTATGCGCCAAAGGTTTTGTACCAAGTCGTGATCGGTATGATACTAGTTATGTAAGTCAAGTCAAACATGGACTTCTCTCTCACATTTATAAAAAACTCAAAGAATAGTATCATTTATATAAATATGTGGGAGGAAAGGAAAGGAAAGGAAAGGAAAGGAAGAGTCAATAAACCTTAAGAGAGGTTGGTGTAATTTACCCAAATATTTTTCATAGACAACAAATTTTTCAATCATGTATGTGAGAGCTATATATAAGGTTATCATTTAGTTGAGCATAGCTCCCATTTGTGTGTCTCCTATTCTTGTGCATATGAATTAACTAACTCTTTCTTCCATCCTTGTCTACCCACAAAATTGAAGGCAAGTAACAAATTGATAATCATAAGGTGGCCAAGCTGATGATTTTGCATTTTGGTATGGAACAAGATAGCCAATCTTCCATAGATGATAGAACACAATATCTTTTGTGCTCAGTTGTTTTGGTGGAAAACGTTTCATGTATTTTTTGTTTTGTTTTGTTTTTGTTTTTTTTGTTTTTTTTTTGAGAAATTGTATTTTTTGATATTTGATATGACAAATAATACAACTTAAGGAAAATATTTTATACGGTCAATGGAAAGCAAGCCAAATTGAGATGAAAACATTTTCCACCTCTTAAAATACAGTTGAAAACGTTTTCCAAAATGTTACATATTCAACTAGCTATCACAAAGAAACTCCACATTATAAACATCAACCTTTCCACTTAATTTTTCAAGTAAATTTTGAATTCGAGGTCATTATTTCATTTTAGACTCCCAAATGATCTAAATAACAAAAAATATTTTCTATTTTGAGTTTCTTTGTGAATTAAATTTTTAGTTTAATTACAAGAAATATTAATAATTTCACATATGAGCCAAATATAAATTTTTATCTAGCTCATTTTTAGTGTTATGAATGAACACAGGAAAACGAGTTCATTCCCCCACCCCCAAAAAAAAAAAACAATTTTTCATCGAAACAAACTAAGCATTAGGTGAAATTATTGGTGGAATAACATTTTTCAAATATCATTCCCATATACTACTGCGTGGTTCAAATCTTTTTACACAACAAAGATTTGGTCATTACAACTAATTTGTAAATGGGCTAAGAATTTAATACAATAGGACTACTTATAGATAATAAACGAAATAGAGTTGGAAAATGACGTCGGCATATATTAATTCAACTTCTTCGGGTAGGGCAATGGAGACATTTAAAGGTTAGATATCGCATTTTCTCTTTTCTATACTTCACTCTTTTCCTTGAAAATTTATGGATCCCTTTCTCATGGGACTATGGCTCTATTTATAGGGGGTGGGATCCTTCTCTATCGTCCACCAGTGTGGTGGATGGAAGGGTAAGAAAATGCTTGTCTCATCAGGGGAAGAGGATGAGAGGATGACACTATTCTGATAGGTATAGCCCATTTAACACGAAGGTAAAGGTTGCTGAATCTAGGTGCTACCTCTCGTAGTTCGTTGGATACACTTATCTCTTCTTCCCAGTAGTTCTTTGATTCTAAAGCAACTGAGGATGAAACGATCCTCGGCCGAACTCCCTATGATAAGATGCGTGTTCCTTGATGGTTGGGCTTTTATGAGTTATTAGTAACTAATAACTATAGAGCATTATTGTCATAAATAGCCTTTATAATACCCACGATTAGGGGTGTCCAACCAGACCCGTCAAACGACCCACCCGCCCAACCCGGCCGACCCGGACCGAGAATCGGCCGACCCGATGCCGGCGACGGTCGGCGGCGGATCTCTGCTCCCAAAACCTGAGATCGGCGGGTCGGTTGACGGGTTAAAGCATGGAAAACCGATTTTCAACCGACCAGACCTGAAAACACACCGGAAATTGCTTTCTCCGTTGATTGAAGTAGTTCGCCGGTCTATTTCGTCCGATCTGTCGAGATCCGGCGAGATCTCGACGAGATCTGGCCTGATCTCTTCGAGATCCACCAAGACCTCGTCGAGATCTCGCCGGATCTCTTCTAGATCCACCGAGATCTCGTCGAGATCGGGCCTGATCTAGTTGAGATCTGCTGAGATCTCTTCAAGATTCGGCCTAATCTCATTGAGATTCGCCGAGATCTCTTCGAAATCCGGTCAATCAAGCAAAAATAAGCAGATTTTGGCAAAATCCGACGACGTTTCCCACAGTCCGAGCCCGACCGGAAACCAACCGGAAAACAACGACGTCCGACCATCCGAACCTTTGCCTCCGGCAGGTCGGCGGCGGATCCAAATTTAGGAGACCCGAAGTGATCGGGTCGGTTTCGGGTTGGGCACAAACCCGACCCGTGGACAGCCCTACCCACAATCACACTATTTCCTATAAGTCATATTTTGCTACTCTATATTTAGATATACACAATTCTATTATATTTTTCTCCCACATATTTTTCTACAATTATATTTTGTTTAAAGGAAAATCAATAAAGGGTTGTTCTTCAACCTTCGTGAGTGAAAGTTCATCCATCACAAAGGTTGACGTTATAGTCTAATCATGGGAGGTCATTTGGCCAAGATAACTAGTCACACCGAGTTTTACTCCAGGTGACATGAATCAACTTTTAAGGACAACGTTTTCGTAGCATGATTCTATAACATTGTAAGATTGTTCTAATCCATTGTTATTTTATATTCTTGCTAATTATTTAGGATATTATTTGTTGTATCAAAACTTGTTTATTTATTAAAATATTTCCAATAATCTTTTCAAGACCCCTGGGTTAGGCCTGACTTCTTCCCTCTTATCATCTTCCCTTCCTTAAGTCTTTTAGCCCACGGGCCCCCTGTCTTTATTTGGCCCATCCCCCCACAATTACTATGTCTCTAAATATCATCAATCAGGATCATTCAATTTGTTTTTGGAACGAGGATGAATAATTTTACAATAAATAACTAGTTTTTTAAGGAATTAAAATATTTTACGTCTAATTATTTAAAATAAGTTATCATTTTTTTTTTATGAATAATAAGCTATTATTTTATATTAGATTTAATGAGATTTTAAATAATAAAACGCCATGTATATTTTTAAATTTGTAAAAAAAAAAAATAATAATAATTGAATACGTACTATAAATTATAAAATGGATGATCTTCATCGACCTTATGGAGAGAATTCTCGTGTTCTTTACTGGATCAGAAGTAATTGTTGAGCCTTTTATACTAAAGTCCAAAATTATACTTATACAGAATAACGCATACCGAATTTTTTCTTTTTCCTTTCTAGAAAATGTGACTCCTCAAGTGGAATCAAAACGGTAGTCAAAAAGTAATAGAAGTAAAGAAAGGCATACTTATTATTATTTTTATTTACTTTTGTTTTTTTTTTTTCTTTCTTAATTCACTATCGACATTGTACACGATTATTTCTCCCATACATACTAGGTAAGAGATTTTAACCTTATCTACACCAAAAATCAATTGGTATTTTGCCTAATAATAAAAATCAATCATCAAAATATGAAAATTTTATTTTGTGTAACTTGATGTAAGAAAGACATCATATACCCCTATAGAGAGGGAAAATTCCCGATCTATCACAAGCTGACACGTCACATTACCAAGTCCCACACAATCATCAATACAACCCCGTTACACATAAAAAAACATCTCCAAATTATGATGGTAAATGATTATTAATTAGGTCATTAGTTACCTTGTAACAATTTATTTTGTCATTTTTCTTAGATAGAAAATTGTTTAAGGAAAATGCTAAAACTACTACAAACTAATATGGTAAGAATTTGAGATTGGTATAACTCAATAAAATAATAAATAAATGTTTGAATCACTTATATCTAATTGATGACATGTTAGTTTGTAAGATTTATATACTAAAATTTGTAATATCCTTAATCTTATTAATTAATTAATTACTTACCATGTAACCATCTAAGTGTTGGTTTGGGAAAAATTTATCTAGTTTTTTGAACAAAATTACTGTAAATAAAAGATATAAAGTAAATGAAATAAGTAGAGTGTAGAGGACTCACGTGAAACTTGCAAATAGTAATTAAAAAAAAAAAAAAAAACTAGCCTATAAAATGCCTAGAGAATACGCAGAACATTCATCCTCAAATGGCTTTACTTACAATGTTCACAGCTATTATTCTTCATCTTCTTCTGCTTACTCCCTTTTCACCAGTGCTCAAAGCCGATGACAAATTAATCCAAATCGAATGTCACAATGCAGAGGTACCATCGACATGCATACAGTGTCTGCAATCTGACCAACGTTCCCAAAAAGCTGATGGAGTAGGGATTGCCACTATCATTGTAAGCTGTCTCAAAAACCATGCTCAGAACTTGGCAGCCAACATGTCACATTTGGCTTCTGGTGCCAAAGATAAAGAGATGAAAAATCGTTTTGAAGAGTGCAGCCAAGGGTTTTCCTCTGCAATGAAAGAGCTATCTTCAGCAACCATTAGATTGAAGAAAGCTAAGTATGATGATGCTGAAAGGTCTGTGAATAAAGCACTTAACTGCTATAACCTCAATTGCCAGTCAATAATACAAAGCAACAAGCATACCCCAAAACATGTGGTTTATTCTATGAGGATTTATGAAGAGCTTTCGGAGGCTGCAAATAGAGTTATCGAACGACTTTAATTATTATCTATGTTGTTAAATTCATCTCTTTCCTTAGTCGTTGTGATATGAAGAGCTTGTTCATGACATTGTAACTGTATCTGTATTTGAAATGGAATTTCCCCATATTTATTTGATATTAATTGACGCAAACACACACATACATAGGACTTTTCGTTTTCGAGAAAGGATTCCCTCCAATCTTTAGCAGGATGTGCTACATTTGATATTTATTTAATTTTCAAATGCCGTACGTCATACACATGAAATTGGAGGGATTTTGAGGATTCAATTGGCCTAGAGAGAGAGAGATATATATATATATATATATATATTATTTGAACCTAAGACATTTACAAGTTGCAAAATTATAAGCAAGATATCAATTGATTCTTTTGTTATCTCGGTGGGATTCAAACATAGGTCTCTTATTTCAACTGAACAAAATGGAACCCATCCACTTAAAAAGATTGAACTATGAAGGATCCGAACTGAAAAGTTCCTGCTACTCATAAATCAGTTGATTAAAAAGAGAAAATATTAATTCTCAAATAATGTGTCATCATTATAAGTCAGTGATGAAGACAAAATGTTATCATACAATGCGCATTTTTAAGCATGGATGTCAAGCTAACTTTCATTGAAAGTAAATAATAAATTAAGAAAGAAAATAGAAATGATTTAAGGCAAGGAAGTGATAGCGAAAGATAAGGAAAATGAGAAAATATCCAATTTAGGATTAAGTTCAAGTTACACTCATTAGTCATTATAAGTTATAACTCTTTTCAATATTACACTACTTCATAAATTTTATTAACAAGCATATTGATAAATCAACCATTAAATTACATTACCTATACCCTTAATACTAGCAAATGATTAGATATCATAACTATCTTGAATAAAATGTTTAAATTTCAAGTATTTTTAACTCTAATTACATGAACTTAGAGATCAAATAGTAAACAACATCCAAAAATGAAATTTTACATGCATATTAAAAACAAAAAGAATATGTAAGCCAATTGTGAAATTTTCAAAATATTAATCTAATAAAAAATCATAGAGTGGTGTAGAAATAACTTAATCCTAATCCATCCAATTTTACCTACCTAATTAACCAAAGAGTGAGGAGGATTTCAGATAAACTTCATTTGTGTGATCATATTGATATATTAATGCACGCATATAAAAGGGCATGTGAATTACTAATAATTGAGAATTTAAATCCTCTAGATTTCCTAGGGTACTTTATTAATAGATTTTCTTAAATCCTAACTACTCTTTAATGATTTAATAGTCTAGATTTTGCCATGTCAGCATTCCACTAACAATACAATAGAGGCATGAACAAGGGAATAATTACTAATCAATTGCAGAAAGATTCTTTCCAGGATACAATTAAACCAAATATCTTCAAGTAACAAACTTTGAGAATTTTGTGAACCTCTCTAATGGTGTCAAATCTATAAAAATCGAAAATGAAGGCTATATTTATAAACAATGAAAAATTGCCTTTGGAAAGGCACTAATGAGGAATGAAGAGTCAGTTTGGTTTGTGCAACCCACCCTTCAAAAGCATACCTCAGTAGTAACTAACCATTACAGACATAAAATGTCTTGTGGTTACACGATTTTCCTGGCCCAACTCGTGTTGATTAGGCCCTGGCCCAAAGCGCAACCCACAATAATTATTTGTAGAGGATGGGTCAAAGAACTTGGCCTCAGTGAACTTGTTCGGTCTTATGCATGGGCAGTATGGTTTGCAAAAGGAAAATAGAAAAACACCAGAATGGATCTTTCTCAAGTCTGATTTTATTTCTTTTTTTGTTTCTGATACAGTTCTCTCGTCCCCTTCTTTGAGGGACTCCACTACATTATATATTTTTCTTCTTTTCATCCCAGCCTTACACCTGTTAATCATCCAAGCATCCACTCGAGCACCTGTCCCACCAGACACCCTCATCAGACCCTTTGTGAGTTGCAGAGGCCAAGGCGGTACTGTTCAGGAGTCTTTTCCTCATTAATGCGGCCAAGAGGGTGGTTGGGGTGCAATTAATGTGGTGGTAGCCTTCCGTGAGATATTTTGAATTTAATTCGTTTTATATGTTGGGAAGACGAGCTGAAATGGCTGGGGCAAGTTTCTCGTCTGGGCTTCGCGATGTCCGAGGAGGAGTTACTCCTCGGACAGGTTTCCTTGACGCTATTGGGGTTGAATAGCGCTTCATATGAGGCTTTTCGTTGGACAGGACGCTCCTCGGACGGGCCTGAGCTTGGAATAGCCCATCATTTTTTGGGCCGGGCCCCACAATAGCCCCTCAAAACTCCGGTTTTTACCTCCCTCCGAGGGGAAAGGCGGGGTTTTGATGTTTGTGAGTGGAGGGAAATAAGGAGATCGTGGGGCGCGCGTGCGGACCGTTACTTTTGACGCGCTACAATTTACGAGACGTGGCCATTAACTTCTGGAGGCGTTATGTTCCCTTCATCCAACGGCTTGGCGTGGATCGAACGGCCATCGTTTCTTCCCGTATTTCTAGGCGGGGATGATCTTTTCTCTCTCCTCCCGGCTATATAAGACGCCAGAGGGGTTCAGTTCCTTCTTTCATCTGCATTTCGCAAACCTCAAAAGACTCCAGAGAACTCCATCGAATCCCAGAGATATACGAACACTTGCGTCCGTTACGCCGCCGTAGCCGTTCTTGTGAAGCGCTTCGTCCAAGAGAGATTCCCAGGCGTCCCCTTGAGCGTTTTGTGAAGGTACCAGTACATTTCGCCTTTCTCTCCGTTTCAATTCCCTCCTCGGACTCTACTTTTCTTTTCAGTCTTTACTTTCATTTCCTCAGTTCAGTTCAGATGGGTAGATTCGAAAAATTAGTAAAAACTCCTGCCGCTATGGAAGCCTTTAGGGCTAAATACCACATTCCCCCGAGGGTTGGGCTGCGGCACTGTCCTCTTGAAGGAATATTGACCGATAGAGTTGAGGGAGAAGTCGTTATCCCCATGATTGCTTTCATAGAGGGAGGGATGACACTTCCCATGCGCAGGATCACAAGGGAATACTTGTTCAACCATAGGTTGACGCCGTATCAGTGTGCCCCAAATATGTTCAAGATACTAGGCTGTGTAGATGTCTTAAACGAGCGGATGAATCTAGGCCTCACTTGGCACGATGTGGTTTATTTGTACGAATGCCACCGCCTCGGGGATGATGGGTATTATCTTAAATCCCGGAACGAGGATGTTAGGTTGATCTCTTGTCTTCCAGTTTCCAATAAGACCGTGAAGAATGACTTCCTCATTGCTTTTGGGGAGTGGTTCGACGGTATTCACTGTCCAACTCGGGCAGGAAACCCAGGTGCGGCGCTTTTAGGATTGATCCTTTTTGGGGAAAGGATTTAGTGTTGAGGGGTTATTTTTTCTGGCTTTCTTTGTAATTGGAAAATTTCATGATCTGACCTCACTTTTCTTGGTTTGTTTGCAGACAAAAGTCACGTTGCTCCTCGGATAAGACTTGTGAACGTGCCAACGCTGAACTATCTTCTCAGGTCGGAGATTTACGTTACCGGGGACGGACAGTTGCGTGCGGCCCATCTGGTTTTGGGCTATCAACCTCTGAGCAGCGCTTTCCAGGCAATCGGTCATGCTATAAGGGCTGGCAGCCCGAGGCTAGCCAGAATTGACGTGTCCCGGGACGGATTCCTAGCTGACCACGATTTGCCACCAGTTGTGTTGCCAGGTGTCAGAAATCCCTACTTAGCGGAGCAGTTACCTCCGGTAAACGAGCCTGGTGCTGCTATTTTGGTTGAAGAAGAGGCTGAATCATCACGTCTTTCCCTTGAAGAGGAGATAGATAAGTTTTACTTCGAGGAGGAAATTCAGCAAAACCCCTTGGTGGAGTCTTCTAATCCCGAAGTAGAGCAGGACCAACATTCCGCAGTTGGTGTTCCCTCAATCGTTATCTGCTCGGACGATACTTCAGACGAAGAGGTAGAGCCCATGGCAGGAAAGGGAAAGTCTCTAAAGGAGCTGATGACCTCTCGGGGGAAAGGTCAGTCATCAAAGGTTCAGCCATCGAAGGGACCAAGTCCATCAAAGGTCAAAACCCTTCCCCCTGTGGTCCCCCAGGGCGTCTCGGACCCTGGCCTTAAGGTTATCCCGGACCTGAAGAAGAAGAGGCCGGTGGACACGCCTGAGGAAGGCGAGGTGGCTGTCCAGCCGACCAAGCAGCAGAAAACCACACGGGTGCCAAGGAGCAGAAGGGGCACCTCCTCAGACAGCAGGGATGAGGGGAACCTTGCTGAAGTGCGCACTTCCCCTCGTCCATGGGACCCAAAGTTGGAGCTGGATGGGCTCGCCATTCCTTACACTACTTCGGTCCGAGAGTATAATCGTGGCCGGGCAGGGTACGTGGCGGAGGCCTTAGAGCAGCCCCTACTTCTTCCTCGGGACATGGAGGCCTACAGGCGGTGCACTCAGTCCGAGCTCTTCCTATCCCTTAAAAGGGATCTCGCGCTGGTAAGTAATCCTTTTACTACTTTGTCCATTTACTTGCTCCTGTTAGATTATATATTTTTCTTTTAAGGACACTCTTGTTTTGTCTGCAGATTACTCAGCAGGTCTTCGTGGCTGAGGAGTTTTGCCGTAATAGCCGCAATCTGGCTGAGGCTGAGACCCAGGCTCGGACAGAGATGGAGAAAGCCTTGGGGTCCCTCAAGCATGATCACATTAAACTCACGGCTGAGTTCAAGGATTCGAAGAACCGACGTAAAAGTGCAGAGGCTGGCTTGAAGAGTGCCGAGGATCAGGCGGAGGACCAGCGCAAACAACTGTACACGGCTCAGCTTAACCTTAACACCGAGAGGCAGGCAGTGCAGGACCTCAAAACTGCCCTGCAAAAAGTAGAGGATGAGCTGAGGCGGGTAAAGGAGGATGCTCAGCTGATCCGAGAGTCAATAGAGGCCGAGAAGGAGGCCGCTCGACAGCTTGGGGCCGAAGAGACGGAGGCCAGGCTATCTGAGGAGATTCCCGAGGTATGCAGGGATTACTGCAGTATTTCATGGGCTCATGCTCTTGATGCTGCAGGAGTTCCTGCGGATTCGGCACTAAGACTGCCCGAGAGCATCTTCTATCCTCCGGAGATCCGAGCTAACCCTGATGAAGCCCAAGTCGCTTCGGAGCAAGACCTGGCGGTGCCTGATGCCGTCCTTGTGCCTGATGTGGCTAAGGATCCTGCCACAGACTCTACCATTGAGGTTCCTCCTCCTCAGCCCGAGCAGAAAGAAGATTCTCCCGCTAAGGCTTAGCCCCTTTTTTTTTTTTTTTTTTTTTTTTTTTTTTTTTTTTTTTTTAATGAGAGTTGTCTTGTTTTTTCATTCTTTTGTAAGGACCTCTCCTTTTAATGTACTCGGAATATTAATATAAAATGTTCGTTTTGCTTACTAAGAATGTATGTCAATAGCGTTCTTTTTTAAACATTTGCAACGAGGTAGATACAGGCAAACGGTCAAAATGAAAATGGGTTTTTGGGTTGCTCATTTGAGGGTCGCGATGGTGCTAGACTGTGCGCATGTATTAAAAGTGATTTCCTTTAAGTAATAATCTCCCAATCTGTCACAAGTAATAATCTCCCCAAAAGTCTGTGGTCCGAGGAGCCAGGCAGGACTTAGGTTCTGCTTAAAACTATGACTTGTCATGAGTAATAATTTCCCCTAGAGTCTGTGGTCCGAGGAGCCATGCAGGACTTAGGTTCTGTTTAAAACTATGAGCTGTCATGAGTAATAACTTCCCCAAAAGTCTGTGGTCCGAGGAGCCATGCAGGACTTTGGTTTTGTTTAAAACTTATAAATAGTTGGCTTAAGTAACAATTTCCCCCAAGTCTGTGGTCCGAGGAGCCATGCAGGACTTGGGTTCTGTTTAAAACTTATAAATAATCGGCTTAAGTATTAATTTCCCCCAAGTCTGTGGTCCGAGGAGCCATGCAGGACTTGGGTTCTGTTTAAAACTTATAAATAATTGTAATGTAGACTGGCAAGCGGCAAATAGTCATGAAAGAGAACGTATGCTAAGCCATTCTTATTAATAATAATACCTCCTGAGGTTATTTACATTCCATGGTCGAGGTACAGCTTTTTCATCCAAATCTTCTAGGTAGTAGGCGCCTATTCCGGCCACGGATGTGACACGGTATGGTCCCTCCCAATTGGGCCCCAACTTGCCCCAAGAGGGGTTCTTTGCGCTGCCAAGAATCTTCCTCATCACGAGATCACCTGGACCCAGAGACCGCAGTTTGACGTTAGCATCATACCCTTGTCTTAGCTTCTGGTGATAATAGGCCATGTGAATCGCGGCCTTCTCCCTCCTTTCCTCGGCTAGGTCCAGACTTCTTCCTAGCAACTCATCGTTATCGCTTGGGGTAAATGAGCTAGACCTCAACGTGGGGAAATTGTTCTCGATCGGAAGCACAGCCTCAGCCCCGTAAGTCATTGAGAAGGGGGTCTCACCGGTGGAACGTCGCGGCGTTGTCCGATAGGTCCATAAGACGTGCGGTAGTTCTTCTACCCATCTCCCCTTTGACTCATCCAATCTTTTCTTCAATCCATTCACTATGACCTTGTTTACGGCCTCGACTTGCCCATTTCCTTGGGGGTATGCGGGGGTGGAATATCGATTAATGATCCCAAACTCACGGCAATACTCCCTAAAATTCTTGCTGTCAAACTGAAGACCATTGTCGGAAATGAGTGTTCTCGGAGTTCCGAAGCGGGTGATAATGTTCTTCCAGATGAATTTCTGGGCGTTCACGTCCCTGATGTTGGCCAAAGGCTCAGCCTCCACCCATTTAGTGAAGTAATCGGTTCCGACTATTATGTATCGCTTGTTCCCCGCAGCCTTGGGGAAAGGTCTGACAATATCAAGACCCCATTGCGCGAACGGCCATGGACTGGAGAGTGGGTTGAGAACCCCTCCGGGTTGGTGGATATTTGGGGCGAATCTTTGGCACTGATCGCACTTCTTAGCGTATTCCTGGGCTTGTCTCTGCATGTTCGGCCACCAGTATCCTTGGGTGAGTGCCCTGTGCGCCAGCGATCTTCCTCCGGTGTGACTTCCACAAACTCCCTCATGCAACTCTTCAAGAAGAGACTCGGACTCCTCTGGATGTACGCAGAGCAGGTACGGTCCAGAGTAGGAGCGCCGATAAAGTTTGCGGTCCTCTGATAGCCAAAAACGAGGAGCATTTCTACGTATCTTCTCGGCTTCTAGTCTTTCTTCCGGTAGGATCTCATCTTGGAGGAAATTCCTTAGGGGGTCCATCCAACTGGGGCTCTGTCTTATCTGATGGACTTGGGTCGGGTTTCCACTGATGGGACTGGCCTTAACTAGATCTTCGACTAGGATCACTCGTGGCAAATTACGTGCCGAGGACGTGGCAAGAGTGGCCAGCGAGTCTGCATGAGTGTTTACGCTCCTGGAGATGTGCGTTAAACTGAAGGATTCAAAGCTCTCCTGTAGCCGTTTGACTTGTCCCAGATACTCTTGCATCCTAGTATCTCGAGCTTCCAGCTCTCCCATCACTTGTCCGACCACTAATCTGGAGTCCGAGAAGGCTTCTATTACTCTTCCACCCAACCTTTGAACCATTGCCATTCCTTGAAGTAAGGCTTCGTATTCGGCTTCATTGTTCGTAGCCGAGAATCCGAGTCTTAATGACTTTTCAATGACAGCGCCGTCTGGCGATATTAAAACTATCCCAACTCCTGATCCTCTCTGGTTGGCCGCACCATCCACGTAGACCTTCCAATGCATGGTTTCCCCGGCCGAAATCGCGCCAACCAGTTTTCCGCACAGGTCTTTCTTCTCGGTCATCATTTCTATAGAGGGCTCAGCGAACTCTGCTACCAAGTCCGCGAGGACCTGTCCTTTGACGGAGGGTCTGGGCATATATTTAATATCAAAAGCCCCCAGAAGAGAACTCCACATGGCGATCCTTCCTGTGTAGTCAGCACTTCGAAGCACGGCTCGAAGTGGAAGCTGAGTCAGGACAATGACCGTGTGCGCCTGAAAGTAATGAGGAAGCTTCCGGGTTGCATGCACTATCGCCAAAATTGCCTTCTCTAAGGGTAGGTATCGCACCTCGGCTTCATGTAGTGACTTGCTCACATAGTACACCGGTCGCTGCACCCCATTATCATCCCGTATTAATACCAGGCTTACGGCGTGGGGAGCTACGGCGATGTAGGCAAACAGCACCTCATCTGCCTCCGGACTGGACATGATGGGTGGTCGGGACAGGTAGTCCTTAAGCTGCTGGAAAGCCTGAACGCAATCCTCCGACCATTTAAACTCTTTCCACTTGTTTATCAGGAGGTAAAAAGGCCAACATCGATCCGCCGATCGTGATATGAACCGGCTTAATGCCGCAATCATGCCAGTGAGCTTCTGCACTTCCTTCGGGTTCCGAGGAGTCTGTAGACTGTTAATGACTTTGATTTGGTCAGGACTTACTTCTATTCCTCTATGGGTGACCATGTACCCTAGGAATTTCCCAGACCCGACCCCGAATGAACATTTGGAGGCATTCAGCCGCAACCGGTGCTCCCTTAAGATAGCGAAGACTGTTCCAAGGTCTTGCACGTGCTCGGACACCCTTTTACTCTTCACAACCATATCGTCTATATATACCTCAATGATCTTGCCCAGTTGCGGCTCGAACATCCGAGTCATCATCCTTTGGTAGGTTAAGCCCGCGTTCTTTAGCCCGAATGGCATCACCTTATGATGATAATTTCCGATGGGCGTCATGAAAGCCGTTTTCTCTTGGTCCTCTAGCGCAAGGGGTATCTGATGATAGCCCTGGAAGGCGTCCAGGAAGCTCATTCGAGGGTGTCCCACGGTTGCATCCACCAATCGATCAATTTTGGGTAGGGGGAATGGGTCCTTGGAGCACGCCTTGTTCAGGTCCGTGAAGTCCACGCAGACCCTCCACTTCCCCGTCTTTTTCCTTACCACCACTGTGTTCGCCAACCATTCAGGATAAAAGACCTCTTTGATAGCTCCTGCTCTTTTCAACTTGGCCACTTCGTCTCTTACGGCACCAGCGTGTTCCTTTGAAGGGCGTCGGGGCGGTTGCTTCCTCGGAGTGGAAGAGGGGTTGACGTTCAGGTGGTGGCAGATGAGGCTGGGATCAACTCCAGGGGCATCGTAGGCGTCCCAAGCGAATACGTCGACATTTTCTCTGAGAAATCTGACCAGTTCCTCCTTTTCCTGAGAGGGCAATTCAGAGCCGACCTGAAAGAACTTCTCCGGGTCATTGCTGACAGTAACCTTATCTAAACCTTCACACCTTATCTCATCGGCCAGCCCCTCGTCTTACTTTGTCGAGGAGGTTGGTTGCTATAAGCTCTTTGGGGCCGAGGTCTCGACCAAGGGCCGATGTAAAATGGCGGCCACCACACACTTCCTGGCCACGGCCTGATCTCCTCGGATCTCTTCCACTCGTCCTCTAGATGGGTATTTCACTTTCTGGTGAAGTGTGGAGGTCACGGCCTCTAGGCTGTGGATCCATGGCCTTGCGACTATCGCGGTGTAGGGTGAATAAGCGTCGACCACGATGAAATTCACCTCCACCACTTCCGCCCCAGTCTGTATGGGCAGTCGGATTTGCCCCTTTGGCGTTACAAGCTTCCCCTCGAAGCTGAGGAGGGGGGAGTCGTAAGCTGTCAAGTCTTCTGGCTTCAGATTCAGCCCCTTGTATAGGTCGGGGTACATTATCTCCACCGCACTTCCAGAGTCTACTAATACCCTTTTCACATCGAAACCCCCAATCCGCAGGGTGACCACCAAGGCGTCATCGTGAGGTTGAATTGTTCCTCCCTTATCCTCATCCGAGAATCCCAGTATCAAAGAGCTTCCCTTTTTTATCCTTTTAGGTTCCCTTTGTCTGCCCTCGGAGGGAAGGTGGTCCACGGCCAATACCCTGGGGATGGGTGGCCCAGTTCTCCCGGGTGCAGCGAGGATGACATGTATCGTCCCGGTGGGGGGTCTTAAAGACACGTCCCTTCGAGGCTCTTGTGTCGCTTGGCCGGGATGGCCGCTCGATGGGTGCAGCAGGTGACGTAGCTTTCCTTCTCGGACCAATTGATCCAGGTGATTCCACAAATTCCTGCAGTCCTCAGTAGTATGCCCGTGGTCCTGATGATATTGGCCATACAAGTTCTGATTACGATTGGCAGGGTTTCCAGCCATCTTTCCCGGCCATCTGAAATAGGGTTCATCCCTTACTTTCTCTAGTACTTGTTGTACCGGCTCTCTGAATACGGCATTCACTGTTTGCGGGGTGCTCTGCCCAGCCTGTCGCGGAAAATCTCTCCTCGGCTGACCAGGATTGTGACGTTCCATTCTGAAATCATTTGCTTTAAAGGGGATGACCTTCTCCTTGCCCTTCCCTTGCAGCTGATCCTCCTCCACTCTTTTGTACTTGTCGATCCTATCCATCAACTGTTGGACGTCAGTAGCTGGTTTCCCGGTGAGGGATTTCCTTAAGCCATGCCCGGTGGGGAGGCCGCTTGTGAACGTGCTGATAGCAACGTTATCATGGTTGTCATCTAAATCGTTATACACCTCCCAATACCTATCCGAGTACGCTTTCAGGGTTTCTCCTTCGTGCATGGATAAGGACAGCAGCGAACTGAGAGGTCGAGGGACTCTGGTGTTTGTAATGAAACGGGAGCAAAAAGCTTGAGTGAGCTGCTTGTAGAAGCCCACGGAGTTTGTCTTCAGGCTGTTGAACCATCTCATTGCCATCGATCCCAAGCTAGAGGGGAAGATTTTGCACATCAGGGCCTCGTTTTGCGAGTAAATTGCCATCTTTTGATTAAACTGACTCACGTGCTCCACCGGGTCTGCTTTGCCGTGATAAATGGCGAACGCCGGTTGGTTGAAGCGTCTTGGCATCTTAGCCCCTTCGATTCTATTCGTGAAGGGTGATCTTGAAACCTGATCCAACGCCTTCTTCATGGCGTCGCTCCCCGAACCTTTGCTGGACGGGCGCTCATACTTTCGTACAAGGCGTGGTTCCTTTTCGTAAGAAAAGGTTTCGCTTGGGGGGGTCCTTGACCTTCGTCTGTAACTCACGTCTTCCGGATTAGAAGACTCGCTTGAGTCAGAGGGAGATCGTTTTCGCTGCGCACGTCGTAACTTCCTTTTTAGGTCATCTATCTCTCGCTGCATGGCCTGGTGACTATTTCGCCTCTGATACACGTGACTTCCTATCTGAGTGTGACTCTGGCTCGTCCGGGTGGTATGCACACTCCCCTCACGATTCCCCCTCCCGCCTGGGTTGGTTGGGTTATTTTGCCTCTGGGACTCGGCAGGTCGTGTTCGTTGGGAGTTAGCTTGGTGAGGATCATCCTAGTGTGGATCTAGTTCTTCCATGCTCGACTGTTGCACTAGCTGATGCCCTAGCTCTTCCCACAGACGGCGCCAATTGTGGTTACACGATTTTCCTGGCCCAACTCGTGTTGATTAGGCCCTGGCCCAAAGCGCAACCCACAATAATTATTTGTAGAGGATGGGTCAAAGAACTTGGCCTCAGTGAACTTGTTCGGTCTTATGCATGGGCAGTATGGTTTGCAAAAGGAAAATAGAAAAACACCAGAATGGATCTTTCTCAAGTCTGATTTTATTTCTTTTTTTGTTTCTGATACAGTTCTCTCGTCCCCTTCTTTGAGGGACTCCACTACATTATATATTTTTCTTCTTTTCATCCCAGCCTTACACCTGTTAATCATCCAAGCATCCACTCGAGCACCTGTCCCATCAAACGCCCTCATCAGACCCTTTGTGAGTTGCAGAGGCCAAGGCGGTACTGTTCAGGAGTCTTTTCCTCATTAATGCGGCCAAGAGGGTGGTTGGGGTGCAATTAATGTGGTGGTAGCCTTCCGTGAGATATTTTGAATTTAATTCGTTTTATATGTTGGGAAGACGAGTTGAAATGGCTGGGGGCAAGTTTCTCGTCTGGGCTTCGCGATGTCCGAGGAGGAGTTACTCCTCGGACAGGTTTCCTTGACGCTATTGGGGTTGAATAGCGCTTCATATGAGGCTTTTCGTTGGACAGGACGCTCCTCGGACGGGCCTGAGCTTGGAATAGCCCATCATTTTTTGGGCCGGGCCCCACATGTCTCATTTCCCTCATTTTTATACAAAAATAGCACATTCTATTACCATCTCACTTGAGTGAGACTGCCTTAGCTAAAATGAAACTACATTCGTTCAAGTGAGCTTTATGAACTCGCTCAAGCAAATGTAAATTGCACTTTGAGTGAGCCTCCGCACATTGATAGACAGAAACTAAACTATCAGTTTTTGAGTAGTAAATCTCAAATTCACGAGAAGTCCCTTGAATCTACAAGATGATAAACTGAAATCCACCAGAAAAAGAATTTTGACAAAACGTCTAAATTTTATTAATAATAATCTGCTTTGTCCTTGACGACTACAAAGCATATAAATATTGAGAAAGTAAGACCCTAGGAAGTTTAGGAAACGTCTAACACCCTAATTCACACTAATTACGAGTTTAGGTGGCAAAATACTGAAATTTACCAAAAATGGTAAAATTGGGTTAAATGCAAAATCATAAACTATTGACTTAAATGGTCATCTCAAAACAAACGGGATATTATTTTGAATTTTGAGCAAAAAGTTATTAAGGAAACAAAAATTACTATAAATGGCAAAATCACAGTTTTCGAGTGTTAAACAAAGAAATTCGCCATTTTCAAGGGGTTTCTTGTGGCATAGTGACAACTATTGTTCAAAATGGCGTTTCGCTTCAGCTTGCCAAATTTCATGCAATTTCGACTCTGTCACACATGATTTCTACTAGTGCCTTTTGCCTTACGCGTTGATTTCAAGCGCGCATGAGAGTCCAAAAAAAGGCCATGAAGGTCTGTTCTACATCAACAACGAAATTTAGAATCCAATTGTTAAATCTATATTTAAAAGAAAAAAAAAATGGCAAGGATTGGGTAAGGGGCCAAAGCTTGTCTAATGGCTCATTGTTGTGGAGTCCCAATCTTCAACATTTGTCAAAATTAACACCAAAATTGTTGTAACAGCTGTTAAGGCCGTTGACGCACAACTACTGTTGCTCAGGTAGCGTTTGTTTAGGAGGAACAGGAGCAAGATGCAGGGGCAGCTTGATGTATTTGGGGGCCTAAGGCGAAAATTGATTATCTTGTTTTAGATACAAAATTACTACTAATTAACATAAACTACGTAAAAAAAATTTCTTTTTTCGAAATTTTATAAACAAAAAAAATTTGACAAAATTTTTCATACTTGTTGATATGGTAGATTGATAATAGTAAGTAAAAGAGTGGTGTTAGTGGTGGACTTAAATAAGAACTAGTAATAGTTTGCTAACTAAGCTCTTTATTATTATTCTTATTTTTTTTTAGAAGTACAACATTCACAATATTTTTTTACAACAAATCCTAGGTTTTAAGTTGCTTTTTTTTTTTTTTTTTTTTTTTTTTTTTTCTCTTTGAAAATATCACTATAATTATTTTTTTGCCATCAATAACAGGTTGTAACAACCTGCTACTTAGCATAATTGTAAAAGTGTTGTAAAAAATATTGTAGACGTTGCATTTTTCTCTATTTTTTATTTGTTTTTCATTTGGTAAAAAAATATTATTTTATTTATTGATTATAAATAACCCTATTGGTTAAAATTTGGGGGCCTTTTTTTTACTTGAGGCCTTAGGTGACCGCATTTTTTGCTCCACTATTCAGCCGGCACTGGCAGGATGTAAGAGTTTAGCATTTGCTAGCCAGCCAACAAGGAAGACTCAGACCTTATTAACTGTCTATTTTCCATTGATGATTTCTCATTGGTCTGCACATTACACAAGAAGTCTCACTGTGGGTTCACAACAACAGAAAAACAATGGCATTCAGGCTTTGCAGCTTTCCAAAATGTTAAAGCAATGCATTTGCACTAGAAGTTCAATATGGTTCTAAAAATTCTACGATTTGTCAATTTATATTCTCGTTCCCTCAGCAAATGGATGAAAAAAGGATCAATCACAGACTCATCAGCATTAGCATGGTTTCATACTGAAGCATCATAGGGAAACACTATTCTGTAACTCAATGGCATAGAGAGCTAGAAAAATAACTAGTTCCTTTGCAAGAACAAGAACAATCAACACCCAGAAACACAGTGAAATTTCAGCAAAAATATACATTTGGTTCTTAAAATTTGGGTCAATTTTTATTTATCCCTGAAATTTATAAAATTGATTTTAGTCCTCAAAAAAGTTAAAACAAACCAAGTTAGTCCTCCTGTTCATTCGCTGTTATAATTCTTGGTTAGGTCGCTAACATAGCGTTGAGTGGCATTTGACAAAAGCAAGGCAAACAATGTGGTTTGCCAAGTGTTTTCCCCCAATTTATCAAAAAAATAAAGTCTCCATTCTTGCGCAAAAAAAAAAAAAAAAAGAAGATTGTATCAAATAATATCAGGTCATCAATATTAAAACCCAATAAATGAGAGCATGTGTATAAAAATAACTACCCACAAACAAATGTCTTTTATTTATTCGTGGGGTAGTAGTTATTTATTACTGACATATTTCACACATATTGAATTTTGATACTATTAACATAGTATCATTTGAAATTTGCTAACATGGTCTCAAACAAAAGAAATCCGCAAATCATATATAGTGGATTCCAAAAATTTATGAAAAAACAAATAAATCAATTTGGGGAAGAACATTTTTGAAGAATTGGTGGGGCTTAACAGTGATGTCAATGAGAAGATCACTGGCGTCTGGTGCCTTCGACCAAAGGGCAGTGGAATGGGTTTGGTGGCTTCGGTCAAGGGGCAATGGGGATGACATGTTGTGGGTCTAGTTTGGCTGGGCCAGTGCCCGGTGGTACTGCGAGGAATTTAGCTCAAGGGGGAGAAGACTAAAATCAAAGGTTTTAAACAAAATTCATCCCAAAAGTGTTAGCCAATATATTTAATAATAAAATCAATTAAAGAATTTTTTTTTTTTAACTCATACAAAATATACTATAATCTATTAGACTTAACGTATTCATTATTATGCTTACGTTTCTCAACAAGCATAGGTTACCACAACTATATTTTTCATACAAGTAAAATATATAAATAAAAAACCATTACTATCTAGTTATGATTCATGAATAGTTGAACTTGAAAGATTAATCTTATTATAAGAAATTCAAATAGGTGATTTGAATTTTTCAGAGTATAATTAACATGAAAGTATGACAACAATATACTTCAAAATTTTTTAAAATATTTATATATGTCTTGATTTTGCTTTTAGGAAATCATATCACATTTAATCCAGAGCCATGTAATTTAGGGCATAGTCTACTCTCCTTTATTAGGAGAGTCAAGGTTCAAATCACTCTCCCTCATTGTTGTAACTATCAAAAAGACATCATACAACAATGAACCTTTTTTACTGTGCTGCCATAATTTTCATTTCCAACTATTCAAAGGTGGGTTTATAGTAATAATTTTTTTTATAAAAATAAAAAATGCAAACCTTAAATGGATATTATATCATTTTGAATTTTGAATTTTGCCATTATATATAAGAAGAATCTTTAAAAAAAAAAAAAAAAAAATCTTGACTACAAGAACATTTTTAATGGGTTGGATTATTGGATGAGTGAGGGATTGGGAGAAAGTTTCGGTTTCTTGTTTTGTTTTTTATGGATAGTTTACAAAGGGTTGGCTTTTTGGTGGGGTAAGGGAGGAATTGCCTTCCTCGACCCCCTAGCTCCGACTTTGGTTTTTCCTGTGATTTGAGCAATTTTGGTGTTCTTGCTACACAACAACACGAGAAAGAATTATAAATAGAGAAAGAAGGGATAATTAACTTGGTCTATTTAAAGTTATCAAAACAGCTATAATTTATATTTTAATCTTCAAAAATTGCTAAAATAAACTAAATTTCTCGAATTATGCAAAACTATTAATTTCAGATTTTGATGCATAGTCATATACTAAAACTATCAATGGACCCAACAAGAAATGGACAACATTATATATACAGAAAAGGCAAAACTATCATTGCATAGTTTATACTCTTTTTTTTTTCTTTTTGAGAGGCTGCATGGTTTATACTCAAGTTAAGGTTGAATTAGCTAAAATTACCAAATTCAAAACTGTAAAGTTGTGATTTATAACTATGTTTTATGTTGGCTTTATTCCATGACAAAAAGTATTGTAATTGCTTTAATTTTGTTCCTTGTATTTTGTGGGATTTTATTGTATTGGGTTTAGTATTAAGTTGGTGAAGACTCAAGCTTAAATGAAGAATCAGTGGATTTTGCAAGAAGCTCGCAAGAAGCTAAGCCACGAAAGAGCACATGAGGAGCACATGACAGGAAGCTAAAGAGTCGTGCTAGGCTCTCGTTTTATTGCTAAACCTATTGCTAATAAGGATGAAATTATTTGTTGCAATCATGTTGTGGTACCCGATTGTGTGTTCTACCTTAAAGGACAAATCGGTGTACATTCCTTCACACAAAATAAATCAAAAAGTGGAGAGAAAGGCTCTTAAGCCTAAGCCTCTGTTTAGGTCTCATCCTAGGGAATTGAGTGGATCTAAGTTTGTTCCTACTTGCCACCATTGTGGTGTGATTGGTCACATAAGACCCCAATGCCCCAAGTTAAAAAAAGAAAAAACTCATGTTGCTAGATCCCTTCTCAAAAGGCTTAGTAGACCTAAACACATTGTTTGTCACCATTGTGGTGCCTTTGGTCATCTAAGACCTCATTGCTCTAAGTTTCAAACTCTTAAAAGAATTAAAAGAAAAGAAAAACTTGAGCTTCTTAGAAGTTGTGCTAAAAAGGATAAACCGGATTTGAGTGATAATAGCATGTTGTTAAAGAGAGTGTTTAATGCTCTTTACTCCTTATCTATGTGCATCTTCAGTTCTCATTCTCCCAACCCTCGTCTCACTTCTCATGAGACACTCATTCCAAACAATCGTTGTGTTTGGATGAGGAAGGTTTCCTATGGTTGAGCTTTTGTTCTTTTGGTCCTTGATCTAATTCTTTCGATCTTTGTAGGACCCTTCATACATTAAATGTCATATCTTCATACATTTTGTGTGTCTTGCATTTTTTTGTATGCATTGCTTTTGCTTTGATCTTACTTTTTTGTTTTAGTTTTGTGTGAGTAAAAAATTCAAAACCATATAAAAAGTGAAAAATTCAAAAAGTTTGATCGTATAAGCACATATCTCATGTGAGTTTGGCCCAGTACCTTCGCACTAATGGCGTAGTGCATTTACGAGCTTAGCTTGTTATGTATGCACATATATCTTTGTGGAAGAAATCTTGAAATATATGTGTGATTGTTGTAAATAGATCTTCAAGCTTGCCATCACATCTATTTTGTTTTTATTCTCACACTTACAAGTAAATATGAGAGTTTGCAAGTTTTCTCTAAAATATACTTATTACGTGCATTTTTCTCTTGTAGGAGATTAAAATAATGAGCTAAGCATGCAGACATGAAGCCAAAAGAATCCAAGGGTGAAGATCAATTGAGAAGTGGCTTTTGAAGAATTTAATGAGTCAAAGATGTGTGGAAACATAAAAGGAAAGAGAATTTCATTTTAGCCAAAGATGGAAAATATCCTGGCATGGAAATATTCTGACCAGTTTTGGTATTTTCGCCATATTATTTTACTCTGTTATCTGATTGACTTGATTCTTACTGCCACGGAAAGAAGACTTAAAGATTTAAAACTTTGTAGTTTACCAAAACTTCAGAATCTACCGTGTTAAAGGCCAAAACTGACCTAGAAGTTGACCTACTGTTGAAAAACAAGAATTGACATTTTATATTTTCCTTTTTGGGAAGCATGTGTTTTAGGGTTTTGAATGTTATAAATATTCAAGTGATACAAGGGCAGCCACGTTTTTTGGCTGCTGGGAAACCTTATTTTTCACCAATTTTTAAGAGTTTTTATTTTCTATGGAAGTTTAAGAACCTAAGATACGGTTAGGGGTGAATCCCTAATGTTGTAAGTTGTCCACTATTCAATCCAATCATATTTTTCACATTTTGATTATTGAAATCAGTTGTTCTCTATTTAGAATTGTTTTATTAGTTTGATATTTGATTTCAAATTCTTTCATAAGTCTATTCCTAAATCTTCTTATTGTTAGAATATGGTTTTATAATCTCTCTAGTAAAATGTGGCAATCTTGTTAGATATTACTTTTGCCATAGTATTGCCTCTAGGGTATGCAATGCTCTTGAGTTTTTCTAGCAAAGTTATTATTTTCAAGACTAAATTGTTGGAACAACTGATGAATATAATCAATCAAAGAGAGTTTCATTAATAAAGCTTATTTCTAAATCTTCCAATCGGATAGTTTATGTGTTTACTTACCCGATTGTGTACTAAATTGGATTGGTAGTGGATGCTTAACAATATTGGTAGACAAACCCTAGTGCCCTAGTGATTTTAATTATTGAATTTGAAAGCTCAATTAGTGTGAAAACACTAATGCTTGTTTAGACACACAATTTTAAATTACGGCTTAATTGCTTTTACTCTAACTTATCTAAGTACGGAACAAGAGTAAAACAAGTGCAATAAACTAGAACTCTACTCTAAGCCATAAGCAAGTACAATAAGCAATATGTAAAGCTTAAAGAGTAGGGAAGAGAGATTCAAATACAAGGATAACATCCAGACGTGTTATCGAAGAAGAAACCGAAGTATTCGATGAAAAATCTCTCTACGGCCCTCCAAGCCGAAATCGATCCACTAGTGAATAAGTTGGAGTACATGAATATCAAAAAAACCCTTCAAGCCTAATCTACCCAATGTACTTGAACCCTCCAAACTCCTTCTACCAATGGAATTCTCGGAGTCTTGTCTTTACTAGTTATCCGGATCCCGCAATTCTGTCCAATTGCATCTGCCACTCAATAGCTTCTTCCAATGCTTCCCAAAGATACCAAAACTTCTCTCAACACTCAGAATGGGGGAGGCAAGTGTTTGGGTAAAGAACCTCTCAAGGATGTGTAGATGGAGAGGTCGGAGTAAATGGAAACTTTAGAGAAATTATGTAAAAAATTATGGGTGAAACAATCTCTAACTCTCAAGTGTTTTGGCTAGGGTTTCTCTCTCAAAAGTTTCTTTTCTTACATTTCGTGGATAATGAGGGTTTATATAGTATTGGTAAAAAATGGGAAAAGTCACACTCAAAAAGCAACAAGCAGTGAGTTTCGCGGGTCACTCATGACTTGGCCTGAGTCGCGAGTCACTCGCGAAATCTAGCCTATCATGGACTCTTCAAATTCTAGCATGTGCTTCTCACGTGGCTTGTTTCGTAGGTCAACAATCGTGAGTCAGTCGTGAGCAAGTCGTGAAATCCACTTCTTCACAGATTCTTCACCAAACTCTCACACACATCCCTTATAAAAAATCCCACAAAAATACAGGGAAATGATTAAATAGAATTACAATAAAATTTGACACGGAATTAAAGCCAACATAAAATATAGTTGTAAATCACAACTTTACAGAATTTTACAAAACTTTATTTTTCCTAAGTTTAATCATATTTTTCCATATACTATTGGTGCTTTTGACGTGTACTTGTTTTCCTTTTCTCGATGGAACAACAACCATAGCTACACTACAATTTCCGTTACAAAATTGGACAACATCAAGAGGCCAGGTTAGCCAAATTGTTTTTCTTCTCTCTTGATTTTATTTACTAAAGAAATGTCTTTTTCATTTCCTATTGTTTGATAAGGCCTAATGTTGACCTTCTTTGAGTACTCTCCATGCACACGCTCCCTACCTGCATGAGGCTCACCACTTTGAAAACAACAATTTTTGAAGGAAAAAGATTTTGGAAAAGAGGTGGTTTGGAGAAAATGATTCCCTTGGGTTTTCTTTTAAAGAAAGGGGCTTATATCCAAAAATCTCATGGCTTTTATTGAACAAGTTGAAAGGAAACAAAGTTTGTGCTGAAAACTTTTTGTGAAAGCAACAATCGTTGAAGAAGGTTTTGGAAGAGAGAAAAATAATTCCCATGCATTTTTCTTTAAAGAAAGGATTTGGATCCAAAAATCCCATGGTTTTTGTTTAGATGACAAGAGTTTTGAGAAAAAAGGATTTGTATTGAAAACATCTTTGTGAAAACACCAATCTTGAACAAAACAAAAGAAATTATTTAAAGAAAAAGTTTCCATGGATTTTTATTTTAAAGAAAGATGTTTGGAGCCTAAAATCCCATGGTTTTTATTGAGATGATAAAATTTTTATGAAAACCAAGTGATGTTTTTAAAGACCCTTTTGTAAAAGCATCAATTTTGAGGACCTTTTACAGTGAATGTTATCAAAATAGCTATAGTTTATATTTTAGTTTTCAAAAATTGCTAAAATAAACTAAATTTCTCAAACTCTGTAAAACTTTTAATTTCAGATTTTGATGCATAGCCATATACTAAAACTATCAATGGACCCAACAAGAAAGGGACAATTATATGGTGAATGAAACTATCAATGCATAGTCAATACTCAGGTTATGGTTGAATTAACCAAAATTACCAAATTCAAAACTTTTTCTCTCTTTCTTGATTTTCTTGGCAACCAAACATCGAGCTATGGTAAAAGATCGTAGGAGTATCTCAATCTATTTTGAACCATCTAAAGTTCAATAAATCGATTGGTTGCTTAGAAAATGCAGGAACAGAAAATAGCATAGAAATCTCAAATTTTAGACTCAAAAGCATCATGAACCATAAAATTGAAAAGTTTTGGTATTCTTTTTTCCATTTTCCTACCCTTTCTCTACAACCAAACATTGAGGGAAAGAATGAAATTTAGGGTTGCTAGGGTTCAAAGATAGTGGATGAGAGGTTGCCGTTAGTAAATTGGGGGTCGCTATGGAGCAATAGGGCTACAAAACGTTGTCGTCGAATATAACCCATTGGTCCTATTGTTTGCTCCATTTTAGAAATTCTCAAAGTATCTTTTTGGGAAAAATGTTTATCCACCTCCTAAATTTTAGAGTAGTGGCCATTACACCTGCTAAACTTGTGGCCAATTTACTCCTTGAACTTTGTACACTTGTCAAATTAATACCTTAGTAGGCCTACCGTTACTACACTAACAGAAAACACACGTGAAGTTTAAAATACTCAATGTCAATCCTCTGAACCTGAATGAAATCTAAAAAGAAGAGAGAAACCTAGAGCGACAATAGACTAGAACAGCTGCTGGCCGCCACATCCCTCCTTCCGGAGCCGGAGTTCTTTGTCCAGCAGTTGATCTCGTCGTTCATGGTCCCACTGCACCGTTCAACCATCCAAATTTGACCCATCGTATAGCTTAAGCTTTAATGTTTATCAAATCTTCTTTCGGCATCTACGACCAAAAGTAAACCAAGATGAATGGTTTTTGTACCTGTGACAATCAGGATTTAAGTGATATCGTGGGCTTGCTTTGTTTTTCATTTGGGTTTGGTTTTTGTATTTATTTAATGGGATTTTTTATGGTTTTTGTTTGTGTTGCTTTTGAAAGAGTGGGGCTTGTTGGGTGAGCTAAAGAAGACAAAAATGGAGTATACAACACATATTTCCCAAATAGTAAAAATTTAGGGTGTGGTCATATTTGATATAGTATACAACGCGCCTTTGATTGCAGATCCATAATAGCAGTTGTACGGCACGGCAAACCATGGACAGCAAGGTCGACTGCAGGAAAAAGAACTCTGGCACCAGAGGGAGGGAGGCATCAATTCTGTTCTATCGTCTCTACATGTGTCTCCTATTTGTGTTTTCTGTTAACATAGTAAGGGTAGACCAACTGTGGTATTAATTTGGAAGTGTGTAAAGTTTGAGTAAATTAGTCAAAATAAAAGTTGAGGGAGTATAATTGCCACTACTTCAAAGTTCAAAGGGTGTATGAGGGTAAAATTTGCTGAACAACATTTTTTCAGAAAAATATTAGATAGACAACACGCGTTTGAAGTTATTTAGTAAGGTAGACTGTTTTTTGAAAATCGAGTTTGTGAAACTCGAGTTCCAACCCAATATCGAGTTTCTCAAACTTGATTTATGCCTGACCTTGATTTTTTTTTTAAAAAAAAAAAAGGGTAAAACTTGAGTTTAGTAAACTCGAGTTCCATTTAAAAAAAATTACAGAAGTAGCGATAATCCGAACTTCCATTTTTCTTTCGTTTTAGAATCCCCTGGACCTGACTTGGATCTTGAGTTGAGATAGCCCCTTGACTGACGAAATATTCTATTTATTTCCCACCCACCGCCCATCATGGAAATAGGAATCTGCTGCTTCTAGTTAGGAAAAAATCCTCTCTGCTCCGATTTAGGTTCTATATCTATCCTACGCCCCTTCCATTTGGGTTTTTTTTTTTTTTTTTTTTAAGCATGGAACTCGAGTTTAGTATACTCGAGTTCCACCTTTAAAAAAAATTCAAGGTCAAGAGTAAATTGAGTTTAACAAACTCGATTTTCAAAAAAAAATCCAACTTAGGGTCCGTTTGGATACAGCTGAAAACTGAAAAACACTGTAGCAAAATAATTTTTAAATGTGTGAATAATACCGTGGGACCCATTTTTAATGAAAATGCTGCTGAAAAGTGAAATTTTTGGGTCCGTGAACAGTGCACGGTGTGCACTGATTGGCTAAAAATGGTTTGACAAGTCAAACTTTGCAGCTACTATTCATGCACAGTGCATGAACAGTAGCCGTAACAACCCTAAAACGCGTGAAAAAAAAAATTTGGAAAAACGCAGACGCAAACGTTTCAGCCGAATCCAAACGTACTCTTACTAAATAACTTCAAACGCGTGCTGGCACCGAATTTTTTCCAAAAAATGTACTGTTGAGCAAATTTTGCCGGTGTATAAGCATTTTTTCCTATTTTTTTCTTAAAAAGAACATGCAGTTCTCTTAATATTATAAGTATATTCCTATAAATAAAATAATATATATAAAATTTGAATCACATTAATAGCAATCAGATTAGGTGGTACAAAAAATTTCGTTTGTTTTAACATAAGAATCTATTTCTTTCTATTTTACATAATCACTTTTCAAAAACATTTAAATTAGATTATCTATTTTATACTTTATTTCATTAAAATATCTTTTTTTTTTCTTTCTTCACATACAACAATCATCATCCACTCTCTTCCTTTATTCTCATGATACGTAAAAAATAATAAAAATAAATAACTGCAAAATAAATAGTGTCAAGGTAAGTTTACGTGATTCTGTAGCTACTGATCGATTTTAGTATTTTACACAATTATACATAGACTAATGTAGGAGGTTTTGGCGGTTAGTTGGGAAAATGTGGATTTTTTTCTATTTTACAAAAACTAATGTAAATGCTCTTCAAAAGTTATATTTATAAACACCGGACAAATGTAATATATTTTGTAGGTTTTGAACCATGATATTTTACATTCTCACTTCAGAGGGGAAAAAAACATTCTTACATTTTTGGGTTGTGTGCACAGTACGTTAACTCTATTTATAAAGTTATTGTAAAAATCAATTCTATTTTTTTCAATGAATTATTTAACAAGTCATTTTTTTATTCAAATTATTTATTAAGTTCGGTGATTTAATACACTTTTTTATTTATTAAATTATTTGTTCAACTAGAAGTCTTTAATTTCATGACCAATATAAATCATCTTAGTTAATGCGTTATAGTCATTACAAATGAAAACCCCAATTTTATCAATGACTTTCAACAAGGGTTTTGAGTTTACAAAAAAACTTTTGATTTATCTTAATTTTACATGCAAATCTTATTCTCATGTATAAATCACATACAATTCATCTTATTGCCTATAAGTCTATAAACTAATGTTCAAATATTCATGCTGCAATAATGTCTAAAAATAAAACAACTTTAATTATTATATTATGCAAAGATAATGACATACAATTGGATTGTAGGCGTTATCTTCGATGAAGAAAGATAATGCCTACGATTTTACATCCTTGTCTATGCATGGAATTATAGTTAGATTCCATTGAATGCCTGACTCAAACTGAGCTCAAAGAGAGGCTTTGCAAGTTAACCATGCCTACATTGGGTTATTTGACTGCAACCTCTACCGTAGGGGTTACCATTATTCCCTGCGTTACAATTCGGTGTACTGGCACCCTTTTTGCTGCAGGGAATAGGGTCCCCATTTCCAATAGCTCCATAACCGACCTCTTTGGCATCTATATAGCTAGTGAGGAGCCCAGAAAGCATAAACATGCAAAAGCAGAGAATTATTGCTTTGGACATAGCCATTGTGGGAGTAGGAAGTGATCGTCTCGAAATGCCTAAGAAAGATTTTTTTTTTGTTTTTTTGCTTGAATTGATGGGCTGAATTTATAAGGAAAATTATCCTATAATTAGGCTTGCATTCGTGAACCATTCTTGTCACAGCAAACTTGAAATTAGTATCTGAATTGTATTGCCCAAACCTCAAGTTCTTTAATATCCAATTTTGACATCAAGCCGCGAAACAATGGGAAAACATCTAGAGTTGTGTTGGGACATTTCTAAAGTTCACCTCGAACTATAGCCCATACGTTTCTAGCAAAACGACATTCCCACAAGATATGGCATGCCGTCTTAGAAGGATGATCACACAGCTCACATTTTGACTCAATCTTCACCTTCTTCTGCTTCTGCTGGAGGTTAGCACTTGTAGGCAAGATATTCAAATTATTATTCCAATAAATAGTTATTAATTGGTGTAACTTTAAATAATATAACACCATTTAATTTTTTTAATTGGATGCGAATTTTGACAAATCTGCCATTTGATTACATTGTCTTTATATATTCTTTGTACTTGCAAAATTTCAAGAAAATAAAAAATCAATAACTATGTTATTAATCAAATATTTAAGGATCAAGTTTTTATGTATTAAATAGAAAATAAAGTCTAATTGACATGAAATTTGGCATGTATGTTAAAAAAATAAGAAATATGTAATTTAACTATGTGATTTTCAAATTATTAATCCAATAAAAAATGTTAATTGATATAACATTCCTTTGTAATGTTATACCACATAATATTATTTTAGTAGATACAAATTTTGACAATTAAATACATGGTTGTATTACATTATTTTCTTATATTCTCCATACTTGCAAAATTACAATACAATCGAGATCAATAACTATGTCATCAATTAAATATTAAAATTTTAAGCTTTTATAATTTAAAATTATATATCCAAGTTGGATTTATGCATTAAATATAGTAAATAAAATCCGTTTGCAAAGATTCATGAGATTTACTGAAGGAGGCATGAGATTTTTGTGGTTGTTGGTGGCGACAGAGAGAGCAGAAAGGGATTTTGGTACTTGTTGATTGTTGGAGTTTGGATTGTTCAAATTTTTGGAGAGCGGTAAGGGAGATGGGTTCTTGGAGAGAGAGAGAGAGAGAGAGGAGTTTTTCTCTTTTAGTAAATAATAATTCCTTTTCTACTCTCGTCATAAAAGTTATCAACTTTTTCTTAAAAACACATACTCATACCAAAATAGAGCCCGTATGGTACATGTGTTTAAACACATGTTTTCAGTTTTTAAACAGTATTACACACATTTACACACACTTTTTCACCCACACATATTTCTAAAAAATACAAACAACGTTACTAGAACAATATTACCAAACGGGCCCCTATGTCTGTTTTCAGTTTTCAAAATATGATATTGAAAAATAAAGTACTAAACACATTTTCTGCATTATGAGTGTTCAAAATAAATGTTTTCACAGCATTTTTAAACCATAATTTTCACATTATTTTGAAAACCAATATTTAAACTCTCTTACCAAACCATTTAGCATTCGCATCAGATCATGTAAAAAATTATGTCTATTTTAGCTTAATAAAATATTTTTCTATTTTACATACTCACTTTCCAAAAACCCTCACATCATTTTTTTTTTTATTGTTTCTCTCTTTTCATAAACACCAATCATCATCTATTATCTTTCTTTATCCTTAGGATATGTAAAAAAAAGAAAAAAAAACAATTAAATGCAAAATAAATAGTATCAATGTAAATTTACACGATTACTGCAACAACTATATATTTTTACACAATTTTACATGATCTGATGTGAGTGTATTTTAGGCTTAATTGGGGAAAACATAATATTTTTATATTGAGTGTGGTTAATTACACCAAAAAAAAAAATGTCAAAAAATTAATCACTTTTTCATGTTCCTATAAAAATAATTCCAAAATAATTTTTTTTCATAAATTTAAAAAAAAAATTACCAAAATAATTCAATAATGTATGCCTTTTATATTATATATAAGCAATAGAGGTGTGTGTGCACGCGCGTGTTTAGTTAGATTGTTTCTCAAAGTAGGTTCAAGTTAGGTTAACCGGTAAAGCCTTTAATCATTGAATAAAAGATTTAGAATTCAATCCCCACCTACACCAAAAACCAATTGGTATCTTGGTCTAATGATAAAGAGTTATCATTAAGAGCGGATGTCATAAATTGAAACTATTTCCAAAAAAAAAAAGTTTTTTTCTCAAAAAAATATATATATACACACACTAGCAATGAGGTTTTCTTTGTATAGTGTTATAATTTTTCATTTTAAAAAAAAATTGTTAATTTTGTTTTGAAGATATAGATTAGTAGAAGAATATCCTATTTTGTAAGCATTTTAAGTGGAGTTAGAGATATATTTTTATCAGATTGTTCTCAAGTTTTTTTCCATAAAGTTTAAGATATTTCTAAACCACATAAAAGTTCAATCCAAAAGGGGGAATCCCCTTATACGATTCAAAAATACTATCTATAAAATGATTTCCTTCTTTGGATTGGACTTTTATGTGATCCAAAATTACTCCTAAATCTTAGGTTTAACGGTAAAAAACTTGAGGATAATCCGGTAAAAATATTTCTCCAACTCTACTTAAAATGCTTAAAAAATAAGACACTCTCCTACTAATCCACTTAAATTATTCAAAATTTAAAATTAAAATAAATAAATAAATTATGACACAAGCCCTAAAATATATATATATATATATATATTGCTATATATCATGCGTTTGTTAAATCAGCCACTAGTATTGGCGCACCCAGAAAGGTGCCGCCAATCAAAACAAAACGAATCTGCATACAAAATCCTCCACGTCATCGACTTTTGACCGCAGCCCACTCTGATTCAATCATCATCTATTATCTTTATTTATCCTCTAGATATGTAAAAAAAAACGTTAAATGTAAAATAAATATTATCAATGTAAATTTACATGATTACTGCAACAACTATATATTTTTACACAATTTTACATGAACTGATGTGAGTGTATTTTAGGCTTAATTGGGGAAAACATTATATTTTTATATTGAGTGCGCTTAATTATACCCAAAAAAAAATTTCAAAAAATTAATCACTTTTTCATGTTCCTAAAAAAATAATTCCAAAATAATTTTTTTTCATTTTCCTATAAAAAAATTTAAAAAAAAATTACAAAAATAATTCAATAATGTACGCCTTTTATATTATATATAAGCAATAGAGGTGTGTGTGCGCGCGCGTGTTTAGTTAGATTGTTTCTCAAAGTAGGTTCAAGTTAGCTCAATTGATAAAGTCTCTGATCATTGAATAAAAAATTTAGAATTTAATCCCCACCTACACCAAAAACCAATTGGTATCTTGGTCTAATGATAAGAAGTTATCATCAAGAGCGGATTTCATAAATTGAAACTATTTCAAAAAAAAAAGTTTTTTTCTCAAAAAAAAAAAAAAATATATATATATATATATATACACACACTAGCAATGAGGTTTTCTTTTTATAGTGTTATAATTTTTCATTTAAAAAAAAAAATTGTTAAGTTTGTTTTTAAGATATAGATTAGTAGAAGAATATCCTATTTTGTAAGCATTTTAAGTGCACTTAGAGATATATTTTTATCAAATTGTTCTCAAGTTTTTTTCCATAAATTTTAAGATATTTCTAAACCACATAAAAGTTCAATCCAAAATGGGGAATCCACTTATATGATTCAAAAATACTATCTATAAAATGATTTCCTTCTTTGGATTGGACTTTTATGTGATCCCAAATTACTCCTAAATCTTAGGTTTAACGGTAAAAAACTTGAGGGTAATCCGATAAAAATATTTCTCCAACTCTACTTAAAATGCTTAAAAAATAAGACACTCTCCTACTAATCCACTTAAATTATTCAAAATTTAAAATTAAAATAAATAAATAAATTATGACACAAGCCCTAAAAAAAAAAAATATATATATATATATATATTGCTATATATCATGCGTTTGTTAAATCAGCCACTAGTATTGGCGCACCCAGAAAGGCGCCGCCAATCAAAACAAAACGAATCTGCATACAAAATCCTCCACGTCATCGACTTTTGACCGCAGCCCACTCTGATTCAATCATCATCTATTATCTTTCTTTATCCTCTGGATATGTAAAAAAAAATGTTAAATGTAAAATAAATAGTATCAATGTAAATTTACATGATTACTGCAACAACTATATATTTTTACACAATTTTACATGAACTAGTGTGAGTGTATTTTAGGCTTAATTGGGGAAAACATTATATTTTTATATTGAGTGCGCTTAATTATACCCAAAAAAAAATGTCAAAAAATTAATCACTTTTTCATGTTCCTATAAAAATAATTCCTAAATAATTTTTTTTCATTTTCCTATAAAAAAATTTTAAAAAAAATTACCAAAATAATTCAATAATGTACGCCTTTTATATTATATATAAGCAATAGAGGTGTGTGTGCGCGCGCGTGTTTAGTTAGATTGTTTCTCAAAGTAGGTTCAAGTTAGCTCAACTGATAAAGTCTCTGATCATTGAATAAAAGATTTAGAATTCAATCCCCACCTACACCAAAAACCAATTGGTATCTTGGTCTAATGATAAGGAGTTATTATCAAGAGCGGATGTCATAAATTGAAACTATTTCAAAAAAACAAAGTTTTTTTCTCAAAAAAAATATATATATATATACACACACTAGCAATGAGGTTTTCTTTTTATAGTGTTATAATTTTTCATTTAAAAAAAAATTGTTAAGTTTGTTTTTAAGATATAGATTAGTAGAAGAATATCCTATTTTGTAAGCATTTTAAGTGGAGTTAGAGATATATTTTTTTCAGATTGTTCTCAAGTTTTTTTCCATAAAGTTTAAGATATTTCTAAACCACATAAAAGTTCAATCCAAAAGGGGGAATCCACTTATATGATTCAAAAATACTATTTATAAAATGATTTCCTTCTTTGGATTGGACTTTTATATGATCCAAAATTACTCCTAAATCTTAGGTTTAACTGTAAAAAACTTGAGGATAATCCGGTAAAAATATTTCTCCAACTCTACTTAAAATGCTTAAAAAATAAGACACTCTCCTACTAATCCACTTAAATTATTCAAAATTTAAAATTAAAATAAATAAATAAATTATGACACAAGCCCTAAAATATATATATATATATATATTGCTATATATCATGCATTTGTTAAATCAGCCACTAGTATTGGCGCACCCAGAAAGGTGCCGCCAATCAAAACAAAACAAATCTGCATACAAAATCCTCCACGTCATCGACTTTTGACCGCAGCCCACTCTGATTCAATCATCATCTATTATCTTTCTTTATTCTCTGGATATGTAAAAAAAAAAATGTTAAATGTAAAATAAATAGTATCAAATTAAATTTACATGATTACTGCAACAACTATATATTTTTACACAATTTTACATGAACTGATGTGAGTGTATTTTAGGCTTAATTGGGGAAAACATTATATTTTTATATTGAGTGTGCTTAATTATACCCAAAAAAAATTGTCAAAAAATTAATCACTTTTTCATGTTCCTATAAAAATAATTCCAAAATAATTTTTTTTCATTTTCCAATAAAATTTTTTTTTTTTTAAATTACCAAAATATTTCAATAACGTACGCCTTTTATATTATATATAAGCAATAGAGGTGTGTGTGCGTGCGCGTGTTTAGTTAGATTGTTTCTCAAAGTAGGTTCAAGTTAACTCAACTGATAAAGTCTCTGATCATTGAATAAAAGATTTAGAATTCAATCCCCACCTACACCAAAAACCAATTGATATCTTGGTCTAATGATAAGGAGTTATCATCAAGAGCGGATGTCATAAATTGAAACTATTTCAAAAAAAAAAAGTTTTTTTCTCAAAAAAAAAAAATATATATATATATATATATACACACACTAGCAATGAGGTTTTCTTTTTATAGTGTTATAATTTTTCATTTAAAAAAAAAAATTGTTAAGTTTATTTTTAAGATATAGATTAGTAGAAGAATATCCTATTTTGTAAGCATTTTAAGTGCAGTTAGAGATATGTTTTTATCAAATTGTTCTCAAGTTTTTTTCCATAAAGTTTAAGATATTTCTAAACCACATAAAAGTTCAATCCAAAATGGGGAATCCACATATATGATTCAAAAATACTATCTATAAAATGATTTCCTTCTTTGGATTGGACTTTTATGTGATCCCAAATTACTCCTAAATCTTAGGTTTAACGGTAAAAAACTTGAGGATAATCCGATAAAAATATTTCTCCAACTCTACTTAAAATGCTTAAAAAATAAGACACTCTCCTACTAATCCACTTAAATTATTCAAAATTTATAATTAAAATAAATAAATAAATTATGACACAAGCCCTAAAATATATATATATATATATATTGCTATATATCATGCGTTTGTTAAATCAGCCACTAGTATTGGCGCACCCAGAAAGGCGCCGCCAATCAAAACAAAACGAATCTGCATACAAAATCCTCCACGTCATCGACTTTTGACCGCAGCCCACTCTGATTCAATCATCATCTATTATCTTTCTTTATCCTCTGGATATGTAAAAAAAAATGTTAAATGTAAAATAAATAGTATCAATGTAAATTTACATGATTACTGCAACAACTATATATTTTTACACAATTTTACATGAACTAGTGTGAGTGTATTTTAGGCTTAATTGGGGAAAACATTATATTTTTATATTGAGTGCGCTTAATTATACCCAAAAAAAAATGTCAAAAAATTAATCACTTTTTCATGTTCCTATAAAAATAATTCCTAAATAATTTTTTTTCATTTTCCTATAAAAAAATTTTAAAAAAAATTACCAAAATAATTCAATAATGTACGCCTTTTATATTATATATAAGCAATAGAGGTGTGTGTGCGCGCGCGTGTTTAGTTAGATTGTTTCTCAAAGTAGGTTCAAGTAAGCTCAATTGATAAAGTCTCTGATCATTGAATAAAAGATTTAGAATTCAATCCCCACCTACACCAAAAACCAATTGATATCTTGGTCTAATGATAAGGAGTTATCATCAAGAGCGGATGTCATAAATTGAAACAATTTCAAAAAAAAAAAAAAAAGTTTTTTTCTCAAAAAAAATATATATATACACACACTAGCAATGAGGTTTTCTTTTTATAGTGTTATAATTTTTCATTTAAAAAAAAAATTGTTAAGTTTGTTTTTAAGATATAGATTAGTAGAAGAATATCCTATTTTGTAAGCATTTTAAGTGCAGTTAGAGATATATTTTTATCAAATTGTTCTCAAGTTTTTTTCCATAAAGTTTAAGATATTTCTAAACCACATAAAAGTTCAATCCAAAATGGGGAATCCACTTATATGATTCAAAAATACTATCTATAAAATGATTTCCTTCTTTGGATTGGACTTTTATGTGATCCAAAATTACTCCTAAATCTTAGGTTTAACGGTAAAAAACTTGAGGATAATCCGGTAAAAATATTTCTCCAACTCTACTTAAAATGCTTAAAAAATAAGAAACTCTCCTACTAATCCACTTAAATTATTCAAAATTTAAAATTAAAATAAATAAATAAATTATGACACAAGCCCTAATATATATATATATATATATATATTGCTATATATCATGCGTATGTTAAATCAGCCACTAGTATTGGCGCACCCAGAAAGGCGCCGCCAATCAAAACAAAACGAATCTGCATACAAAATCCTCCACGTCATCGACTTTTGACCGCAGCCCACTCTGATTCAATCATCATCTATTATCTTTCTTTATCCTCTGGATATGTAAAAAAAAAATGTTAAATGTAAAATAAATAGTATCAATATAAATTTACATGATTACTGCAACAACTATATATTTTTAAACAATTTTACATGAACTGGTGTGAGTGTATTTTAGGCTTAATTGGGGAAAACATTATATTTTTATATTGAGTGCGCTTAATTATACCCAAAAAAAAAAAAGTCAAAAAATTAATCACTTTTTCATGTTCCTATAAAAATAATTCCAAAATAATTTTTTTTCATTTTCCTATAAAAAAATTTAAAAAAAAATTACCAAAATAATTCAATAATGTACGCCTTTTATATTATATATAAGCAATAGAGGTGTGTGTGCGCGCGCGTGTTTAGTTAGATTGTTTCTCAAAGTAGGTTCAAGTTAGCTCAACTGATAAAGTCTCTGATCATTGAATAAAAGATTTAGAATTCAATCCCCACCTACACCAAAAACCAATTGGTATCTTGGTCTAATGATAAGGAGTTATCATCAAGAGCGGATGTCATAAATTGAAACTATTTCAAAAAAAAAAAGTTTTTTTCTCAAAAAAAATATATATATACACACACTAGCTATGAGGTTTTCTTTTTATAGTGTTATAATTTTTCATTTAAAAAAAAATTGTTAAGTTTGTTTTTAAGATATAGATTAGTGAAGAATACCCTATTTTGTAAGCATTTTAAGTGCAGTTAGAGATATATTTTTATCAAATTGTTTTCAAGTTTTTTTCCATAAAGTTTAAGATATTTCTAAACCACATAAAAGTTCAATCCAAAATGGGGAATCCATTTATATGATTCAAAAATACTATCTATAAAATGATTTCCTTCTTTGGATTGGACTTTTATGTGATCCAGAATTACTCCTAAATCTTAGGTTTAACGGTAAAATACTTGAGGATAATCCGGTAAAAATATTTCTCCAACTCTACTTAAAATACTTAAAAAATAAGACACTCTCCTACTAATCCACTTAAATTATTCAAAATTTAAAATTAAAATAAATAAATAAATTATGACAGAAGTCCTAAAATATATATATATATATATATATATTGCTATATATCATGCGTTTGTTAAATCAGCCACTAGTATTGGCGCACCCAGAAAGGCGCCGCCAATCAAAACAAAACGAATCTGCATACAAAATCCTCCACATCATCGACTTTTGACCGCAGCCCACTCTGATTCAATCATCATCTATTATCTTTCTTTATCCTTTGGATATGTAAAAAAAAATGTTAAATGTAAAATAAATAGTATCAATGTAAATTTACATGATTACTGCAACAACTATATATTTTTACACAATTTTACATGAACTGGTGTGAGTGTATTTTAGGCTTAATTGGGGAAAACATTATATTTTTATATTGAGTGCGCTTAATTATACCCAAAAAAAAATGTCAAAAAATTAATCACTTTTTCATGTTCCTATAAAAATAATTCCAAAATAATTTTTTTTTCATTTTCCTATAAAAAAAAATTACTAAAATAATTCAATAATGTATGCCTTTTATATTATATATAAGCAATAGAGGTGCGTGTGCGCGCGCGTGTTTAGTTAGATTGTTTCTCAAAGTAGGTTCAAGTTAGCTCAACTGATAAAGTCTCTGATCATTGAATAAAAGATTTAGAATTCAATCCCCACCTACACCAAAAACCAATTGGTATCTTGGTCTAATGATAAGGAGTTATCATCAAGAGCGGATGTCATAAATTGAAGCTATTTCAACAAAAAAAAGTTTTTTTCTCAAAAAAAATATATATATACACACACTAGCAATGAGGTTTTCTTTGTATAGTGTTATAATTTTTCATTTTAAAAAAAAAAATTTGTTAAGTTTGTTTTGAAGATATAGATTAGTAGAAGAATATTCTATTTTGTAAGCATTTTAAGTGTAGTTAGAGATATATTTTTATCAGATTGTTCTCAAGTTTTTTTCCATAAAGTTTAAGATATTTCTAAACCACATAAAAGTTCAATCCAAAAGGGGGAATCCACTTATATGATTCAAAAATACTATCTATAAAATGATTTCATTCTTTGGATTGGACTTTTATGTGATCCAAAATTACTCCTAAATCTTAGGTTTAACGGTAAAAAACTTAAGGATAATCCGGTAAAAATATTTCTCCAACTCTACTTAAAATGCTTAAAAAATAAGACACTCTCCTACTAATCCACTTAAATTATTCAAAATTTAAAATTAAAATAAATAAATAAATTATGACACAAGCCCTAAAATATATATATATATATATATATTGCTATATATCATGCTTTTGTTAAATCAGCCACTAGTATTGGCGCACCCAGAAAGGCGTCACCAATCAAAACAAAAAGAATCTGCATACAAAAGCCTTCACGTCATCGACTTTTGACCGCAGCCCATTCTGATTCAATCGTCATCTATTATCTTTCTTTGTCCTCTGGATATGTAAAAAAGAAATATTAAATGCAAAATAAATAGTATCAATGTAAATTTACACGATTACTGCAACAATTATATATTTTTACACAATTTTACATGAACTGATGTGAGTGTATTTTAGGCTTAATTGGGGAAAACATTAGATTTTTATATTGAGTGCGCTTAATTATACAAAAAAAAATGTCAAAAAATTAATCACTTTTTCATGTTCCTATAAAAATAATTCCAAAATAAATTTTTTTCATTTTCCTATAAAAAAATTTTAAAAAAAATTACCAAAATAATTCAATAATGTATGCCTTTTATATTATATATAAGCAATAGAGGTGTGTGTGCGCACGCGTGTTTAGTTAGATTGTTTCTCAAAATAGGTTCAAGTTAGCTCAACTGGTAAAGTCTCTAATCATTGAATAAAAGATTTAGAATTCAATCCCCACCTACACCAAAAACCAATTGGTATCTTAGTCTAATGATAAGGAGTTATCATCAAGAGCGGATGTCATAAATTGATACTATTTCCAAAAAAAAAAAGTTTTTTTCTCAAAAAAAATATATATATACAGTATACACACACTAGCAATGAGGTTTTCTTTGTATGGTGTTATAATTTTTCATTTTTAAAAAAAAAAATTTAAGTTTGTTTTGAAGATATAGATTAATAGAAGAGTATCCTATTTTGTAAGCATTTTAAGTGAAGTTAGAAATATATTTTTATCGGATTGTTCTCAAGTTTTTTTTCCATAAAGTTTAAGATATTTCTAAACCACATAAAATTCCAATCCAAAGAGAGGAATCCACTTATATGGTTCAAAAATACTATCTATAAAAAGATTCCCTTCTTTGGATTGGACTTTTATGTGGTGCAGAATTACTCTTAAATCTTAGGTTTAACGGTAAAAAACTTGAGGACAATCCGATAAAAATAGATCTCCAACTCTACTTAAAATGCTTAAAAAATAAAGACACCTTCCTACTAATTCACTTAAATTATTCAAAATTTAAAATTAAAATAAATAAATAAATTATGACACAAGCCCAAAAAAAAAAAATATATATATATATATATATATATATATTGCTATATATCATGCGTTTGTTAAATCAGCCACTAGTATTGGCGCACCCAGAAAGGCGCCGCCAATCAAAACAAAACGAATCTGCATACTAAAGCCTACACGTCATCGACTTTTGACCGCAGCCCACTCTGATTCAATCATCATCTATTATCTTTCTTTATCCTCTGGATATGTAAAAAAAATATATTAAATGCAAAATAAATAGTATCAATGTAAATTTACACGATTACTGCAATAATTATATATTTTTACACAATTTTACATGAACTGATGTGAGTGTATTTTAGGCTTAATTGGGGAAAACATTATATTTTTATATTGAGTGCACTTAATTATACAAAAAAAAAAAAATGGCGTTTCGCTTCAGCTTGCCAAATTTCATGCAATTTCGACTCTGTCACACATGATTTCTACTAGTGCCTTTTGCCTTATGCGTTGATTTCAAGCGCGCATGAGAGTCCAAAAAAGGCCATGAAGGTCTGTTCTACATCAACAATGAAATTTAGAATCCAATTGTTAAATCTATATTTAAAAGAAAAAAAAAATGGCAAAGGATTGGGTAAGGGGCCAAGGCTTGTCTAGTGGCTCATTGTTGTGGAGTCCCAATCTTCAACATTTGTCAAAATTAACACCAAAATTGTTGTAACAGCTGTTAAGGCTGTTGACGCACAACTACTGTTGCTCAGGTAGCGTTTGTTTAGGAGGAACGGGGGCAGGATGTAAGAGTTTAGCATTTGCTAGCCAGCCAACAAGGAAGACTCAGACCTTATTAACTTGTCTATTTTCCATTGATGATTTCTCATTGGTCTGCACATTACACAAAAAGTCTCACTGTGGGTTCACAACAACAGAAAAACAATGGCATTCAGGCTTTGCAGCTTTCCAAAATGTTAAAGCAATGCATTTGCACTAGAAGTTCAATATGGTTCTAAAAATTCTACGATTTGTCAATTTACACTCTCGTTCCCTCAGCAAATGGATGAAAAAAGGATCAATCACAGACTCATCAGCATTAGCATGGTTTCATACTGAAGCATCATAGGGAAACACTATTCTGTAACTCAATGGCATAGAGAGCTAGAAAAATAACTAGTTCCTTTGCAAGAACAAGAACAATCAACACCCAGAAACACAGTGAAATTTCAGCAAAAATATACATTTGGTTCTTAAAATTTGGGTCAATTTTTATTTATCCCTGAAATTTATAAAATTGATTTTAGTCCTCAAAAAAGTTAAAACAAACCAAGTTAGTCCTCCTGTTCATTCGCTGTTATAATTCTTGCTTAGGTCGCTAACATAGCGTTGAGTGGCATTTGACAAAAGCAAGGCAAACAATGTGGTTTGCCAAGTGTTTTCCCCCAATTTATCAAAAAAATAAAGTCTCCATTCTTGCGCAAAAAAAAAAAAAAAAAAGAAGATTGTATCAAATAATATCAGGTCATCAATATTAAAACCCAATAAATGAGAGCATGTGTATAAAAATAACTACCCACAAACAAATATCTTTTATTTGTTTGTGGGGTAGTAGTTATTTATTACTGGCATATTTCACACGTATTGAATTTTGATACTGTTAGAGCATCTCCATCCGGAAATGCTATCTCATCCTATTTTACAATCTCAAAAAGTTACTTTACTACTTATACCATACCATTTTCCAATATTTCCAACATCCCAACTTTTATTTTCTAATCCTACTTACTAAAATAATATAAATTATATAATAAAATAATATTTAAAAATTATCTATCCCTTCTCTCTCTCTCTCTCTCTCTCTCTCATCCCTCTCCCTGCCTCTCTCTCCCTGCCTCTCTGAGTCTCTGTTCCTCTCTCAACAACCAAAAAACCCAATCATCACCGACCACCACCACCATTCCTACCACGCCACCATGCCCACCAAAATCCCGCCGGAACCAAAAACCCAAATTAAGGAAAAAAAAAAACCCACCAGATCACTGCCACATCCACCGAGCGGAACCATCGTCGGCGACATCGGTGATCTTGAGCGAAACCATCATCAGCGATCTTGAGCGAAAACATCATCGGCGACATTGGCAACCCACCAATTTCCACCGAGAAACCAATCTGCACCGATCCATACCCACCCCAATTGTACGATCCAGCCACCCTTCTCTCCACCAATCTGCACCGATCCATACCCACCCCAATTGTACGATCCAGCCACCCTTCTCTCCACCAATCCCCACCACACGTCCATCATGATCCCCTCCACTCCAGCGCTCTTCAGCGCCTGCAAACTGCGTTCATCGCTTTCCACCTATTCACCGCGTTGTTCATCGTCACGCTATCCAACAGCATCATCAAGGAGAGATCGGCTCGTGTCACGGAGAGATTGGCTCGGAGTTCCGGCGAGAGCTCTGATGTGGTGCGTGATGCTCAACGCCATGGAGTATCTGAGAGTGTGAATAGAGAAGAGGGAGAAACAGAGGGAAGTGTGAGAGACAGAGAAAGACGGAGAGATAGATGAGAGATGAGAGAGAAAAAAAAAAGCTGAATAAAATATTAATATTATTTTTGGCATAGTGCTACAGTGCCATCTTAGATGTAGGATGGCACTGTAGCACTATGCCAAAAAAATTTGCAATTTCCAACTTTTGGCCTTCCAGCTGCTGGGTGTATTTTGGGCCTTAATGCCAAATGTTGCTTACATTTGACATTTCCAAGCCCGGATGGGGATGCTCTTAACATAGTATCATTTGAAATTTGCTAACATGGTCTCAAACAAAAGAAATCCGCAAATCATATATAGTGGATTCCAAAAATTTATGAAAAAACAAATAAATCAATTTGGGGAAGAACATTTTTGAAGAATTGGTGGGGCTTAACAGTGATGTCAATGAGAAGATCACTGGCGTCTGGTGCCTTCGACCAAAGGGCAGTGGAATGGGTTTGGTGGCTTCGGTCAAGGGGCAATGGGGATGACATGTTGTGGGTCTAGTTTGGCTGGGCCAGTGCCCGGTGGTACTGCGAGGAATTTAGCTCAAGGGGGAGAAGACTAAAATCAAAGGTTTTAAACAAAATTCATCCCAAAAGTGTTAGCCAATATATTTAATAATAAAATCAATTAAAGAATTTTTTTTTTTTTTTAAACTCATACAAAATATACTATAATCTATTAGACTTAACGTATTCATTATTATGCTTACGTTTCTCAACAAGCATAGGTTACCACAACTATATTTTTCATACAAGTAAAATATATAAATAAAAAACCATCACTATCTAGTTATGATTCATGAATAGATGAACTTGAAAGATTAATCTTATTATAAGAAATTCAAATAGGTGATTTGAATTTTTCAGAGTATAATTAACTTGAAAGTATGACAACAATATACTTCAAAAATTTTTAAAATATTTATATATGTCTTGATTTTGCTTTTAGGAAATCATATCACATTAATTTAATCAAGAGCCATGTAATTTAGGGCATAGTCTACTCTCCTTTATTAGGAGAGTCAAGGTTCAAATCACTCTCCCTCATTGTTGTAACTATCAAAAAGACATCATACAACAATGAACCTTTTTTACTGTGCTGCCATAATTTTCATTTCCAACTATTCAAAGGTGGGTTTATAGTAATAATTTTTTTTATAAAAATAAAAAATGAAAACCTTAAAATGGATATTATATCATTTTGGATTTTGAATTTTGCCATTATATATAAGAAGAATCTTAAAAAAAAAAAAAAAAAAAAAAATCTTGACTACAAGAACATTTTTAATGGGTTGGATTATTGGATGAGTGAGGGATTGGGAGAAAGTTTCGGTTTCTTGTTTTGTTTTTTATGGATAGTTTACAAAGGGTTGGCTTTTTGGTGGGGTAAGGGAGGAATTGCCTTCCTCGACCCCCTAGCTCCGACTTTGGTTTTTCCTGTGATTTGAGCAATTTTGGTGTTCTTGCTACACAACAACACGAGAAAGAATTATAAATAGAGAAAGAAGGGATAATTAACTTGGTCTATTTAAAGTTATCAAAACAGCTATAATTTATATTTTAATCTTCAAAAATTGCTAAAATAAACTAAATTTCTCGAATTATGCAAAACTATTAATTTCAGATTTTGATGCATAGTCATATACTAAAACTATCAATGGACCCAACAAGAAATGGACAACATTATATATACAGGAAAGGCAAAACTATCATTGCATAGTTTATACTCTTTTTTTTTTTTTTTTTTTTTTGAGAAACTGCATGGTTTATACTCAAGTTAAGGTTGAATTAGCTAAAATTACCAAATTCAAAACTGTAAAGTTGTGATTTATAACTATGTTTTATGTTGGCTTTATTCCATGACAAAAAGTGTTGTAATTGCTCTAATTTTGTTCGTTGTATTTTGTGGGATTTTATTGTATTAGGTTTAGTATTAAGTTGGTGAAGACTCAAGCTTAAATGAAGAATCAGTAGATTTTGCAAGAAGCTCACGAGAAGCTAAGCCACGAAAGAGCACGTGAGGGGCACATGAAGCTGAAGATTCATGACAGGCTCTCGTTTTATTGCTAAACCTATTGCTAATAAGGATGAAATTATTTGTTGCAATCATGTTATGGTACCCGATTGTGTGTTCTACCTCAAAGGACAAATCGGTGTACATTCCTTCACACAAAAGAAATCAAAAAGTGGAGAGAAATGCTCTTAAGCCTAAGCCTCTGTTTAGGTCTCATCCTAGGGAATTGAGTGGATCTAAGTTTGTTCCTACTTGCTACCATTGTGGTGTGATTGGTCAAATAAGACCCCAATGCCCCAAGTTAAAAAAAGAACAAACTCATGTTGCTAGATCCCTTCTCAAAAGACTTAGTGGACCTAAACACATTGTTTATCACCATTGTGGTGCTTTTGGTCATCTAAGACCTCATTGCTCTAAGTTTCAAACTCTTAAAAGAATTAAAAGAAAAGAAAAACTTCAGCTTCTTAGAAGTTGTGCTAAAAAGGATAAACCGGATTTGAGTGATAATAGCATGTTGTTAAAGAAAGTGTTTAATGCTCTTAACTCCTTGTCTATGTGCATCTTCGGTTCTCATTCTCCCAACCCTCGTCTCACTTCTCATGAGACACTCATTCCGAACAATCGTTGTGTTTGGATGAGGAAGGGTTCCTATGGTTGAGTTTTTGTTCTTTTCGTCCTTAATCTAATTCTTTCGATCTTTGTAGGACCCTTCATACATTAAATGTCATATCTTCATATATTTTGTGCGTCTTGCATTTTTTTGTATGCATTGCTTTTGCTTTGATCTTACTTTTTTGTTTAGTTTTGTGTGAGTAAAAAATCCAAAACCACATAAAAAGTGAAAAATTCAAAAAGTTTGATCGTATATGTTTGAGCACATATCTCATGTGAGTTTGGCCCAGTACCTTCATACTAATGGCATAGTGCATTTACGAGCTTAGATCTTCAAGCTTGCCATCACATCTATTTTGTTTTTATTCTCACACTTACAAGTAAATATGAGAGTTTGCAAGTTTTCTCTAAAATGAGAGTTTGCAAGTTTTCTCTAAAATATACTTATTACGTGTATTTTTCTCTTATAGGAGATTAAACTGATGAGCTAAGCATGCAGACATGAAGCCCAAGAATCCAAGGGTGAAGATCAATTGAGAAGTGGCTTTTGAAGAATTTAATGAGTCAAAGATGTGTGGAAACATAAAAGGAAAGAGAGAATTTCATTTTAGCCAAAGATGGAAAATATCCTGGCATGGAAATATTCTAACCAGTTTTGGTATTTTGGCCATATTATTTTACTCCATTATCAGACTGACTTGATTCTTACTGCCACGGAAAGAAGACTTAAAGATTTAAAACTTTGTAGTTTACCAAAACTTCAGAATCTACCGTATTAAAGGCCAAAACTGACCTAGAAGTTGACCTACTGTTGAAAAACGGGAATTGACATTTTATATTTTCCTTTTTGGGAAGCATGTGTTTTGGGGTTTTGAATGTTATAAATATTCAAGTGATACAAGGGCAGCCACGTTTTTTGGCTGCTGGGAAACCTTATTTTTCACCAATTTTTAAGAGTTTTTATTTTCTATGGAAGTTTAAGAACCTAAGCTAGGGTTAGGGGTGAATCCCTAATGTTGTAAGTTGTCCACTATTCAATCCAATCATGTTTTTCACGTTTTGATTATTGAAATCAGTTGTTCTCTATTTAGAATTGTTTTATTAGATTGATATTTGATTTCAAATTCTTTCATAAGTCTATTCCTAAATCTTCTTATTGTTAGAATATGGTTTCATAATCTCTCTAGTAAAATGTGGCAATCTTGTTAGATATTACTTTCGCCATAGTATTGCCTCTAGGGTATGCAATGTTCTTGAGTTTTTCTAGCAAAGTTATTATTTTCAAGACTAAATTGTTGGAACAACTGATGAATACAATCAATCAAAGAGAGTTTCATTAATAAAGCTTATTTCTAAATCTTCCAAATCAGATAGTTTATGTGTTTACCTACCCGATTGTGTACTAAATTGGATTGGTAGTGGATGCTTAACAATATTGGTAGACAAACCCTAGCGCCCTAGTGATGTTAATTATTGAATTTGAAAGCTCAATTAGTGTGAAAACACTAATGCTTGTTTAGACACACAATTTTAAATTACGGCTTAATTGCTTTTACTCTAACTTATCTAAGTGCGGAACAAGAGTAAAACAAGTGCAATAAACTGGAACTCTACTCTAAGCCATAAGCAAGTACAATAAGCGATATGTAAAGCTTAAAGAGTAGGGAAGAAAGATTCAAATACAAAGATAACATCCAGACGTGTTATCGAAGAGGAAACCGAAGTATTCGATGAAAAATCTCTCTACGGCCCTCCAAGCCGAAATCGATCCACTAGTGAATAAGTTGGAGTACATGAATATCAAAAAAACCCTTCAAACCTAATCTACCCAATATACTTGAACCCTCCAAGCTCCTTCTACCAATGGAATTCTCGGAGTCTTGTCTTTACTAGTTATCCGGATCCCGCAATTCCGTCCAATTGCATCCGCCACTCAATAGCTTCTTCCAATGCTTCCCAAAGATACCAAAACTTCTCTCAACACTCAGAATGGGTGAGGCAAGTGTTTGGGCTAAGAACCTCTCAAGGATGTGTAGATGGAGAGGTCGGAGTAAATGGAAACTTTAGAGAAATGATGTAAAGAATTATAGGTGAAACAATCTCTAACTCTCAAGTGTTTTGGCTAGGGTTTCTCTCTCAAAAGTTTCTTTTCTTAAATTTCGTGGATAATGAGGGTTTATATAGTATTGGTAAAAAATGGGAAAAGTCACACTCAAAAAGCAACAAGCAGTGAGTTTCGCAGGTCACTCATGACTTGGCCTGAGTCGCGAGTCACTCGCGAAATCTAGCCTATCATGGACTCTTCAAATTCTAGCATGTGCTTCTCACGTGGCTTGTTTTGTAGGTCAACAATGGTGAGTCAGTCGTGAGCAAGTCGTGAAATCCACTTCTTCACAGATTCTTCACCAAACTCTCACACACATCCCTTATATAAAATCCCACAAAAATACAGGGAAATGATTAAATAGAATTACAATAAAATTTGACACGGAATTGAAGCCAACATAAAATATAGTTGTAAATCACATCTTTACAGAATTTTACGAAACTTTAATTTTCCTAAGTTTTAATCATATTTTTCTATATACTATTGGTGCTTTTGACGTGTACTTGTTTTCCTTTTCTCGGTGGAACAACAACCATAGCTACACTACAATTTCCGTTACAAAATTGGACAACATCAAGAGGCCAGGTTAGCCAAATTGTTTTTCCTCTCTCTTGATTTTATTTACTAAAGAAATGTCTTTTTCATTTCCTATTGTTTGATAAGGCCTAATGTTGACCTTCTTTGTGTACTCTCCATGCACACGCTCCCTACATGCATGAGGCTCACCACTTTGAAAACAACAATTTTTGAAGGAAAAAGATTTTGGAAAAGAGGTGGTTTGGAGAAAATGATTCCCTTGGGTTTTCTTTTAAAGAAAGGGGCTTATATCCAAAAATCTCATGGCTTTTATAGAACAAGTTGAAAGGAAACAAAGTTTGTGCTAAAAACTTTTTGTGAAAGCAACAATCATTGAAGAAGGTTTTGGAAGAGAGAAAAATAATTCCCATGCATTTTTCTTTAAAGAAAGGATTTTGGATCCAAAAATCCCATGGTTTTTGTTTATATGATAAGAGTTTTGAGAAAATAGGATTTGTATTGAAAACATCTTTGTGAAAACACCAATCTTGAACAAAACAAAAGAAATTATTTAAAGAAAAAGTTTCCATGGATTTTTATTTTAAAGAAAGATGTTTGGAGCCTAAAATCCCATGGTTTTTATTGAGACGATAAAATTATTATGAAAACCAAGTGATGTTTTTAAAGACCCTTTTGTAAAAGCATCAATTTTGAAGACCTTTTACAGTGAATGTTATCAAAATAGCTATAGTTTATATTTTAGTTTTCAAAAATTGCTAAAATAAACTAAATTTCTCAAACTCTGTAAAACCTTTAATTTCAGATTTTGATGCATAGCCATATACTAAAACTATCAATGGACCCAACAAGAAAGGGACAATTATATGGTGAATGAAACTATCAATGCATAGTCAATACTCAGGTTGTGGTTGAATTAACCAAAATTACCAAATTCAAAACTTTTTCTCTCTTTCTTGATTTTCTTGGCAACCAAACATCGAGCTATGGTAAAAGATCGTAGGAGTATCTCAATCTATTTTGAACCATCTAAAGTTCAATAAATCGATTGGTTGCTTAGAAAATGCAGGAACAGAAAATAGCATAGAAATCTCAAATTTTAGACTCAAAAGCATCATGAACCATAAAATTGAAAAGTTTTGGTTTTCTTTTTTCCATTTTCCTACCCTTTCTCTACAACCAAACATTGAGGGAAAGAATGAAATTTAGGGTTGCTAGGGTTCAAAGATAGTAGATGAGAGGTTGCCGTTAGTAAATTGGGGGTCGCTATGGAGCAATAGGGCTACAAAACGTTGTCGTCGAATATAACCCATTGGTCCTATTGTTTGCTCCATTTTAGAAATTCTCAAAGTATCTTTTTGGGAAAAATGTTTATCCACCTCCTAAATTTTAGAGTAGTGGCCATTACACCTGCTGAACTTGTGGCCAATTTACTCCTTGAACTTTGTACACTTGTCAAATTAATACCTTAGTAGGCCTACCGTTACTACACTAACAGAAAACACACGTGAAGTTTAAAATACTCAATGTCAATCCTCTGAACCTGAATGAAATCTGAAAAGAAGAGAGAAACTTAGAGCGACAATAGACTAGAACAGCTGCTGGCCGGCACATCCCTCCTTCCGGAGCCGGAGTTCTTTGTCCGGCAGTTGATCTCGTCGTTCATGGTCCCACTGCACCGTTCAACCATCCAAATTTGACCCATCGTATAGCTTAAGCTTTAATGTTTATCAAATCTTCTTTCGGCATCTGCGACCAAAAGTAAACCAAGATGAATGGTTTTTGTACCTGTGACAATCAGGATTTAAGTGATATCGTGGGCTTGCTTTGTTTTTCATTTGGGTTTGGTTTTTTTATTTATTTAATGGGATTTTTTATGGTTTTTGTTTGTGTTGGTTTTGAAAGAGTGGGGCTTGTTGGGTGAGCTAAAGAAGACAAAAATGGAGTATACAACACATATTTCCCAAATAGTAAAAATTTAGGGTGTGGTCATATTTGATATAGTATACAACGCGCCTTTGATTGCAGATCCATAATAGCAGTTGTACGGCACGGCAGACCATGGACAGCAAGGTCGACTGCAGGAAAAAGAACTCTGGCACCAGAGGGAGGGAGGCATCAATTCTGTTCTATCGTCTCTACATGTGTCTCCTATGTGTGTTTTCTGTTAGCATAGTAAGGGTAGACCAACTGTGGTATTAATTTGGAAGTGTGTAAAGTTTGAGTAAATTAGTCAAAATAAAAGTTGAGGGAGTGTAATTGCCACTACTTCAAAGTTCAAAGGGTGTATGAGGGCAAAATTTGCTCAACAACATTTTTTCAGAAAAATATTAGATAGACAACACGCGTTTGAAGTTATTTAGTAAGGTAGACTGTTTTTTGAAAATCGAGTTTGTGAAACTCGAGTTCCAACCCAATATCGAGTTTCTCAAACTTGATTTATGCCTGACCTTGATTTTTTTTTTTTTTTTTTTAAAAAAGGTAAAACTCGAGTTTAGTAAACTCGAGTTCCATTTAAAAAAAATTACAGAAGGAGCGATAATCCGAACTTCCATTTTTCTTTCGTTTTAGAACCCCCTGGACCTGACTTGGATCTTGAGTTCAGATAGCCCCTTGACTGACGAAATATTCTATTTATTTCCCACCCACCGCCCATCATGGAAATAGGAATCTGCTACTTCTGGCTAGGAAAAAATCCTCTCTGCTCCGATTTAGGTTCTATATCTATCCTACGCCCCTTCCATTTGGGTTTTTTTTTTTTTAAGCATGGAACTCGAGTTTAGTATACTCGAGTTCCACCTTTAGAAAAAAAAAAAAAAAAAAAAAAAAAAAAAAAAAAAAAAAAAAAATCAAGGTTAAGCGTAAATTGAGTTTAACAAACTCGATTTTCAAAAAAAAGTCCAACTTAGGGTCCGTTTGGATAGAGCTGAAAACTGAAAAACACTGTAGCAAAATAATTTTTAAATATGTGAATAGTACCGTGGGACCCATTTTTAATGAAAATGTTGCTGAAAAGTGAAATTTTTGGGTCCGTGAACAGTGCACGGTGTGCACTGATTGGCTAAAAATGGTTTGACAAGTCAAACTTTGCAGCTACTATTCATGCACAGTGCATGAACAGTAGCCGTAACAGCCCTAAAACGCGTGAAAAAAAAAAATTTGGAAAAACGCAGATGCAAACGTTTCAGCCGAATCCAAACGTACTCTTACTGAATAACTTCAAACGCATGCTGGCCACCGAATTTTTTCCAAAAAATGTACTGTTGAGCAAATTTTGCCGGTGTATAAGCATTTTTTCCTATTTTTTTCTTAAAAAGAACATGCAGTTCTCTTAATATTATAAGTATATTCCTATAAATAAAATAATATATATAAAATTTGAATCACATTAATAGCAATTAGATTAAGTGGTACAAAAAATTTCGTTTGTTTTAACATAAGAATCTATTTCTTTCTATTTTACATAATCACTTTTCAAAAACATTTAAATTAGATTATCTATTTTATACTTTATTTCATTAAAATATTTTTTTTTTCTCTTTCTTCACATACAACAACCATCATCCACTCTCTTCCTTTATTCTCATGATACGTAAAAAAATAATAAAAATAAATAACTGCAAAATAAATAGTGTCAAGGTAAGTTTACGTGATTCTGTAGCTACTGATCGATTTTAGTATTTTACACAATTATACATAGACTAATGTAGAAGGTTTTGGCGGTTAGTTGGGAAAATGTGGATTTTTTTCTATTTTACAAAAACTAATGTAAATGCTCTTCAAAAGTTATATTTATAAACACCGGACAAATGTAATATATTTTGTAGGTTTTGAACCATGATATTTTACATTCTCACTTGTAGAGGGGAAAAAAACATTCTTACCTTTTTGGGCTGTGTGCGCAGTACGTTAACTCTATTTATAAAGTTATTGTAAAAATCAATTCTATTTTTTTCAATGAATTATTTAACAAGTCATTTTTTTATTCAAATTATTTATTAAGTTCGGTGATTTAATACACTTTTTTATTTATTAAATTATTTATTCAACTAGAAGTCTTTAATTTCATGACCAATATAAATCATCTTAGTTAATGCGTTATAGTCATTACAAATGAAAACCCCAATTTTATCAATGACTTTCAACAAGGGTTTTGAGTTTACAAAAAAACTTTTGATTTATCTTAATTTTACATGCAAATCTTATTCTCATGTCTAAATCACATACAATTCATCTTATTGCCTATAAGTCTATAAACTAATGTTCAAATATTCATGCTGCAATAATGTCTAAAAATAAAACAACTTTAATTATTATATTATGCAAAGATAATGACATACAATTGGATTGTAGGCGTTATCTTCGATGAAGAAAGATAATGCCTACGATTTTACATCCTTGTCTATGCATGGAATTATAGTTAGATTCCATTGAATGCCTGACTCAAACTGAGCTCAAAGAGAGGCTTTGCAAGTTAACCATGCCTACATTGGGTTATTTGACTGCAACCTCTACCGTAGGGGTTACCATTATTCCCTGCGTTACAATTCGGTGTACTGGCACCCTTTTTGCTGCAGGGAATAGGGTCCCCATTTCCAATAGCTCCATAACCGACCTCTTTGGCATCTATATAGCTAGTGAGGAGCCCAGAAAGCATAAACATGCAAAAGCAGAGAATTATTGCTTTGGACATAGCCATTGTGGGAGTAGGAAGTGATCGTCTCGAAATGCCTAAGAAAGATTTTTTTTTTGTTTTTTTGCTTGAATTGATGGGCTGAATTTATAAGGAAAATTATCCTATAATTAGGCTTGCATTCGTGAACCATTCTTGTCACAGCAAACTTGAAATTAGTATCTGAATTGTATTGCCCAAACCTCAAGTTCTTTAATATCCAATTTTGACATCAAGCCGCGAAACAATGGGAAAACATCTAGAGTTGTGTTGGGACATTTCTAAAGTTCACCTCGAACTATAGCCCATACGTTTCTAGCAAAACGACATTCCCACAAGATATGGCATGCCGTCTTAGAAGGATGATCACACAGCTCACATTTTGACTCAATCTTCACCTTCTTCTGCTTCTGCTGGAGGTTAGCACTTGTAGGCAAGATATTCAAATTATTATTCCAATAAATAGTTATTAATTGGTGTAACTTTAAATAATATAACACCATTTAATTTTTTTAATTGGATGCGAATTTTGACAAATCTGTCATTTGATTACATTGTCTTTATATATTCTTTGTACTTGCAAAATTTCAAGAAAATAAAAAATCAATAACTATGTTATTAATCAAATATTTAAGGATCAAGTTTTTATGTATTAAATAGAAAATAAAGTCTAATTGACATGAAATTTGGCATGTATGTTAAAAAAATAAGAAATATGTAATTTAACTATGTGATTTTCAAATTATTAATCCAATAAAAAATGTTAATTGATATAACATTCCTTTGTAATGTTATACCACATAATATTATTTTAGTAGATACAAATTTTGACAATTAAATACATGGTTGTATTACATTATTTTCTTATATTCTCCATACTTGCAAAATTACAATACAATCGAGATCAATAACTATGTCATCAATTAAATATTAAAATTTTAAGCTTTTATAATTTAAAATTATATATCCAAGTTGGATTTATGCATTAAATATAGTAAATAAAATCCGTTTGCAAAGATTCATGAGATTTACTGAAGGAGGCATGAGATTTTTGTGGTTGTTGGTGGCGACAGAGAGAGCAGAAAGGGATTTTGGTACTTGTTGATTGTTGGAGTTTGGATTGTTCAAATTTTTGGAGAGCGGTAAGGGAGATGGGTTCTTGGAGAGAGAGAGAGAGAGAGAGGAGTTTTTCTCTTTTAGTAAATAATAATTCCTTTTCTACTCTCGTCATAAAAGTTATCAACTTTTTCTTAAAAACACATACTCATATCAAAATAGAGCCCGTATGGTACATGTGTTTAAACACATGTTTTCAGTTTTTAAACAGTATTACACACATTTACACACACTTTTTCACCCACACATATTTCTAAAAAATACAAACAACGTTACTAGAACAATATTACCAAACGGGCCCCTATGTCTGTTTTCAGTTTTCAAAATATGATATTGAAAAATAAAGTACTAAACACATTTTCTGCATTATGAGTGTTCAAAATAAATGTTTTCACAGCATTTTTAAACCATAATTTTCACATTATTTTGAAAACCAATATTTAAACTCTCTTACCAAACCATTTAGCATTCGCATCAGATCATGTAAAAAATTATGTCTATTTTAGCTTAATAAAATATTTTTCTATTTTACATACTCACTTTCCAAAAACCCTCACATCATTTTTTTTTTTTTTTGTTTCTCTCTTTTCATAAACACCAATCATCATCTATTATCTTTCTTTATCCTTAGGATATGTAAAAAAAAGAAAAAAAAACAATTAAATGCAAAATAAATAGTATCAATGTAAATTTACACGATTACTGCAACAACTATATATTTTTACACAATTTTACATGATCTGATGTGAGTGTATTTTAGGCTTAATTGGGGAAAACATAATATTTTTATATTGAGTGTGGTTAATTACACCAAAAAAAAAAAATGTCAAAAAATTAATCACTTTTTCATGTTCCTATAAAAATAATTCCAAAATAATTTTTTTTCATAAATTTAAAAAAAAAAATTACCAAAATAATTCAATAATGTATGCCTTTTATATTATATATAAGCAATAGAGGTGTGTGTGCACGCGCGTGTTTAGTTAGATTGTTTCTCAAAGTAGGTTCAAGTTAGGTTAACCGGTAAAGCCTTTAATCATTGAATAAAAGATTTAGAATTCAATCCCCACCTACACCAACAACCAATTGGTATCTTGGTCTAATGATAAAGAGTTATCATTAAGAGCGGATGTCATAAATTGAAACTATTTCCAAAAAAAAAAAGTTTTTTTCTCAAAAAAATATATATATACACACACTAGCAATGAGGTTTTCTTTGTATAGTGTTATAATTTTTCATTTTAAAAAAAATTGTTAATTTTATTTTGAAGATATAGATTAGTAGAAGAATATCCTATTTTGTAAGCATTTTAAGTGGAGTTAGAGATATATTTTTATCAGATTGTTCTCAAGTTTTTTTCCATAAAGTTTAAGATATTTCTAAACCACATAAAAGTTCAATCCAAAAGGGGGAATCCCCTTATACGATTCAAAAATACTATCTATAAAATGATTTCCTTCTTTGGATTGGACTTTTATGTGATCCAAAATTACTCCTAAATCTTAGGTTTAACGGTAAAAAACTTGAGGATAATCCGGTAAAAATATTTCTCCAACTCTACTTAAAATGCTTAAAAAATAAGACACTCTCCTACTAATCCACTTAAATTATTCAAAATTTAAAATTAAAATAAATAAATAAATTATGACACAAGCCCTAAAATATATATATATATATATATTGCTATATATCATGCGTTTGTTAAATCAGCCACTAGTATTGGCGCACCCAGAAAGGTGCCGCCAATCAAAACAAAACGAATCTGCATACAAAATCCTCCACGTCATCGACTTTTGACCGCAGCCCACTCTGATTCAATCATCATCTATTATCTTTCTTTATCCTCTAGATATGTAAAAAAAAACGTTAAATGTAAAATAAATATTATCAATGTAAATTTACATGATTACTGCAACAACTATATATTTTTACACAATTTTACATGAACTGATGTGAGTGTATTTTAGGCTTAATTGGGGAAAACATTATATTTTTATATTGAGTGCGCTTAATTATACCCAAAAAAAAAATGTCAAAAAATTAATCACTTTTTCAAGTTCCTAAAAAAATAATTCCAAAATAATTTTTTTTCATTTTCCTATAAAAAAATTTTAAAAAAAATTACAAAAATAATTCAATAATGTACGCCTTTTATATTGTATATAAGCAATAGAGGTGTGTGTGCGCGCGCGTGTTTAGTTAGATTGTTTCTCAAAGTAGGTTCAAGTTAGCTCAATTGATAAAGTCTCTGATCATTGAATAAAAAATTTAGAATTTAATCCCCACCTACACCAAAAACCAATTGGTATCTTGGTCTAATGATAAGAAGTTATCATCAAGAGCGGATTTCATAAATTGAAACTATTTCAAAAAAAAAAAGTTTTTTTCTCAAAAAA